>NC_090409.1:33216404-33275007 GCF_036365525.1 Heterodontus francisci | reverse complement strand
TTCCCCCCCTCCCTCCTTCTCTCCCCCCCTCCCTCCTTCTCTCCCCCCCTCCCTCCTTCTCTCCCCCCCTCCCTCCTTCTCTCCCCCCCTCCCTCCTCTCCCCCCCCTCCCTCCTCTCCCCCCCCTCCCTCCTCTCCCCCCCCTCCCTCCTTCTCCCCCCCCTCCCTCCTTCTCCCCCCCCTCCCTCCTTCTCTCTCCCCCCCCTCCCTCCTTCTCCCCCCCCTCCCTCCTTCTCCCCCCCCTCCCTCCTTCTCTCCCCCCTCCCTCCTTCTCTCCCCCCCTCCCTCCTCTCCCCCCCCTCCCTCTTCTCCCCCCCCTCCCTCCTTCTCCCCCCCTCCCTCCTTCTCCCCCCCCTCCCTCCTTCTCCCCCCCCTCCCTCCTTCTCCCCCCCCTCCCTCCTTCTCCCCCCCCTCCCTCCTTCTCCCCCCCCCCTCCTTCTCCCCCCCCCTCCCTCCTTCTCCCCCCCTCCCTCCTTCTCCCCCCCTCCCTCCTTCTCCCCCCCTCCCTCCTTCTCCCCCCTCCCTCCTTCTCCCCCCTCCCTCCTTCTCCCCCCTTCCTCCTTCTCCCCCCCCCTTCCCTCCTTCTCCCCCCCCTCCCTCCTTCTCCCCCCCCTCCCTCCTTCTCCCCCCCCTCCCTCCTTCTCCCCCCCCTCCCTCCTTCTCCCCCCCCTCCCTCCTTCTCCCCCCCCTCCCTCCTTCTCCCCCCCCTCCCTCCTTCTCCCCCCCCTCCCTCCTTCTCCCCCCCTCCCTCCTTCTCCCCCCCTCCCTCCTTCTCCCCCCCCTCCCTCCTTCTCCCCCCCCTCCCTCCTTCTCCCCCCCCTCCCTCCTTCTCCCCCCCCTCCCTCCTTCTCCCCCCCCTCCCTCCTTCTCCCCCCCCTCCCTCCTTCTCCCCCCCCTCCCTCCTTCTCCCCCCCCTCCCTCCTTCTCCTCCCCTCCTTCTCCTCCCCTCCTTCTCCTCCCCTCCTTCTCCTCCCCTCCTTCTCCTCCCCTCCTTCTCCTCCCCTCCTTCTCCTCCCCTCCTTCTCCCCCCCCCTCCTTCTCCCCCCCCCTCCTTCTCCCCCCCCCCTCCTTCTCCCCCCCCCTCCTTCTCCCCCCCCCCTCCTTCTCCCCCCCCCTCCTTCTCCCCCCCCCTCCTTCTCCCCCCCCCTCCTTCTCCCCCCCCCTCCTTCTCCCCCCCCCTCCTTCTCCCCCCCCCTCCTTCTCCCCCCCCCTCCTTCTCCCCCCCCTCCTTCTCCCCCCCCCTCCTTCTCCCCCCCCCTCCTTCTCCCCCCCCTCCTTCTCCCCCCCCTCCTTCTCCCCCCCCTCCTTCTCCCCCCCCCTCCTTCTCCCCCCCCCTCCTTCTCCCCCCCCTCCTTCTCCCCCCCTCCTTCTCCCCCCCTCCTTCTCCCCCCCCCCTCCTTCTCCCCCCCTCCTTCTCCCCCCCTCCTTCTCCCCCCCCTCCTTCTCCCCCCCTCCTTCTCCCCCCTCCTTCTCCCCCCTCCTTCTCCCCCCCCTCCTTCTCCCCCCCTCCTTCTCCCCCCCCTCCTTCTCCCCCCCCCTCCTTCTCCCCCCCCCTCCTTCTCCCCCCCCCCTCTCCCCCCCCCCTCCTTCTCCCCCCCCTCCTTCTCCCCCCCCTCCTTCTCCCCCCCTCCTTCTCTCCCCCCCTCCTTCTCTCCCCCCCTCCTTCTCCCCCCCTCCTTCTCCCCCCCTCCTTCTCCCCCCCCTCCTTCTCCCCCCCTCCTTCTCCCCCCCCCTCCTTCTCCCCCCCCCTCCTTCTCCCCCCCCTCCTTCTCCCCCCCCTCCTTCTCCCCCCCCTCCTTCTCCCCCCCCTCCTTCTCCCCCCCCCTCCTTCTCCCCCCCTCCTTCTCCCCCCCTCCTTCTCCCCCCCTCCTTCTCCCCCCCTCCTTCTCCCCCCCCTCCTTCTCCCCCCCTCCTTCTCCCCCCCTCCTTCTCCCCCCCTCCTTCTCCCCCCCTCCTTCTCCCCCCCTCCTTCTCGTCCCCCTCCTTCTCGTCCCCCTCCTTCTCGTCCCCCCCTTCTCGTCCCCCCCCCTTCTCGTCCCCCCCCCTTCTCGTCCCCCCCCCTTCTCGTCCCCCCCCTTCTCCGTCCGTCCCCCCCCCTTCTCCGTCCGTCCCCCCCCCTTCTCCGTCCGTCCCCCCCCCTTCTCCGTCCGTCCCCCCCCCTTCTCCGTCCGTCCCCCCCCCTTCTCCGTCCGTCCCCCCCCCTTCTCCGTCCGTCCCCCCCCTTCTCCGTCCGTCCCCCCCCCTTCTCCGTCCGTCCCCCCCCCTTCTCCGTCCGTCCCCCCCCCTTCTCCGTCCGTCCCCCCCCCTTCTCCGTCCGTCCCCCCCCCTTCTCCGTCCGTCCCCCCCCCTTCTCCGTCCGTCCCCCCCCCTTCTCCGTCCGTCCCCCCCCCTTCTCCGTCCGTCCCCCCCCCTTCTCCGTCCGTCCCCCCCCCTTCTCCGTCCGTCCCCCCCCTTCTCCGTCCGTCCCCCCCCCTTCTCCGTCCGTCCCCCCCCCTTCTCCGTCCGTCCCCCCCCCTTCTCCGTCCGTCCCCCCCCCTTCTCCGTCCGTCCCCCCCCCTTCTCCGTCCGTCCCCCCCCTTCTCCGTCCGTCCCCCCCCCTTCTCCGTCCGTCCCCCCCCCTTCTCCGTCCGTCCCCCCCCCTTCTCCGTCCGTCCCCCCCCCTTCTCCGTCCGTCCCCCCCCTTCTCCGTCCGTCCCCCCCCCTTCTCCGTCCGTCCCCCCCCTTCTCCGTCCGTCCCCCCCCCTTCTCCGTCCGTCCCCCCCCCTTCTCCGTCCGTCCCCCCCCCTTCTCCGTCCGTCCCCCCCCCTTCTCCGTCCGTCCCCCCCCCTTCTCCGTCCGTCCCCCCCCCTTCTCCGTCCGTCCCCCCCCCTTCTCCGTCCGTCCCCCCCCCTTCTCCGTCCGTCCCCCCCCCTTCTCCGTCCGTCCCCCCCCCTTCTCCGTCCGTCCCCCCCCCTTCTCCGTCCGTCCCCCCCCCTTCTCCGTCCGTCCCCCCCCCTTCTCCGTCCGTCCCCCCCCCTTCTCCGTCCGTCCCCCCCCCTTCTCCGTCCGTCCCCCCCCCTTCTCCGTCCGTCCCCCCCCCTTCTCCGTCCGTCCCCCCCCCTTCTCCGTCCGTCCCCCCCCCTTCTCCGTCCGTCCCCCCCCCTTCTCCGTCCGTCCCCCCCCCTTTCTCCGTCCGTCCCCCCCCCTTCTCCGTCCGTCCCCCCCCCTTCTCCGTCCGCCCCCCCCCCCTTCTCCGTCCGCCCCCCCCCCCTTCTCCGTCCGCCCCCCCTTCTCTCCCTCCCCCCCCTTCTCTCCCTCTCCCCCCCTTCTCTCCCTCTCCCCCCCTTCTCTCCCTCTCCCCCCCCTTCTCTCCCTCTCCCCCCCTTCTCTCCTCTCCCCCCCTTCTCTCCCTCCCCCCCCCCCCCCTTCTCTCTCTCATTCACAGGTGCTGCCGTCCCACAGAGTGCTCCCCCAGTCCCTACTGGCTCCTCCCACTTCCGCTTCCCTCCCTCGACCCCCTCCGACGTCCTGTCCCCCTCTGAGGAGCTGCGCTCTCCGGCTGCCTACTCGGCCGTGGCCCGCCGGATGGGCCGAGGCTCGGTCAGCGACTGCAGCGATGGCACCTCCGTCAACTCGGAGATTGAGGAGGGGCTGGCGGACGAGCGGCGGGGGGCTGATCTCAATGGCTTCCGGGGCGGTGGGGGCGGTGGGCCGCCCCACGGGATCTTCCGCATCTATCCCCGGCACCGGGTGCACCCGGAGCCGCTCAGCCCCTTCCCAGTGTCGCCCATGGCGACGGGAGGCCCGCTCCTGGCGCCCCCTCTCTCGCCCGCCCTGTCCGTCACGCCCACCCACCTGAGCTATACCCCTTCGCCCAGCCTGAGCCCAATGTACCCCGGGGCCAGCCATTTCTCCTTCAACCCCGATGACATGAAGCGCTACCTGCAGGCGCACACCCAGAGCGTCTACAACTACCACCTCAGCCCTCGGGCCTTCCTGCATTACCCCAACATCGTGGTGCCCCAACCCCAGCGGCCTGACAACAAGCCCCATCACCACCACCATCCCCCCCTGACCCCCTTGCCGCTGCCCCCCTTGCCCCCCGAGGAGCCGCCCTCCTTCAAGTTCAAGCTTCAGCCCCCGCCCCCGGGCCGCAAGAACCGCGAGAAGGCCCGGCCTGTTGCTCAGGAGGCGGAGGAGGCCCCAGGCTGCAGTGGGCCCCTGCCTCAGATTAAGGTGGAGCCCATCTCGGACGCAGAGGAGGAGGAGGAGGAGGATGTGACAGTGGAGGTTACGGATATCAGCGAGGACGAGGGGGACGGCGAGGTGTTCAAGACCCCCACGGCCGTCGAGGCCCCTGCGCCCCCTCTCCCGCCCCCTCCGGCCTCCGCCCCGCCCGGTCTCTCCAGGGAGGTGGCACGGCCGGACGCCCGCTGCATCCCCCTGAAGCTGCGCTTCAAGAGGCGGTGGAGTGAGGACCAGCGCCTGGAGGCAGCGGCCGAGGAGATGGACGATAAGAAGCCGCGGGCCGAGGAGCCGACCGGGTGTCCCGGGACCGCCCGCCGGGAGAGCACCGACCTCCAGCAGGCCACTGCCGAACTCTCGCTGGAGAACAAGGAGTCGTGACACGTTCTCTCTCTCTCTCTTGCTGTCTCTCTCTGTCCCCGTCTCCCCGCCCCGGGTCTCCGAGGAGACAGCCAAGGTTCAAAAAAAACTACAAAGGTGAATCGCCTTCTTCAAAGACAACTCCAGGGTGCCTTATCGACTCCTGCGGGTCTTTGCGTGTCTCGGTCGCACGCTCGGGGCCGGGTGTTTGGGGGAGGGAGGATGGGGGTGGGGGTGGGGCTTTCCCCTTGGCCCTCTCACTTAACACCGTTTTTTTTTAAACTCGTGTTTTAATTTGTGGGGAACGGTGTTTCCCTTTTCTTTTCCTAATTTGTAAACGAAAACGAGAGGGGGGGGATAAAAAAAAACCCCCAAAAATTTGTTTACTCGCTTTTTAAAGTAATAACTATTCCTCTTTGGAGCGCTTGGTCCCGCCCCCTGATGCCAACTCGAGGCCCCCACCACCGCCGCACACAAGATGGCTCCCGGGTGGCGGTGGTTCCCGTGACGACGGCGGGAATGTGTTGGGAGGGGAAGGGGTAAAGTCACTATCCAGAAAAGAGACCTTTCTAAATGGAGCTCGTGCCTTTGAATGCCCAATCCCGTCAATGTCCAATCTCCTCCCACACCTGAGGTGTCCACGTAGCTGCCTGAAGGCTTAACATTGACATGTGTCAGTTGGCTGTTTATTTAACCCTGTTTTTTTTCTTTTAACGTGTAGACAGGGGAGGGTGAACTTTCTCGAAACAAATATTTCTGCGCCTGGCCTTTGTCGCACCCTCCCCTCCAGATTTAGGGAAGGAAGTTACTTGACTCCTAATAGGGGAACAGCCATTTTTATTGGATTCTTGACCCCTGACCCCTCTCCATCTCAAAATGGCCGCTGGGCACGGCCTCGCTGACCAATGGGGAACAGGATTGGGGAGCGGTCCTTTTCTAAACTTTTTTTAGAAATGTTTTAAATTCTATTTATAAAAGAATTTTACTGCGGGGATTTGAGATGTGGGGACTGGATTTTGGAGGGAGTTGGTGCCGAGACAGCGGGGTAGGGAGGAGAGTTTCGGCTGTCCGACTGGGAATGGCACGAAGCTGAGAGCCCTCCCCTACGTGCCCTGCACGGAGTGGGACTGAGACCCACACACACAGCAGAAAAGGCCCAGGCTCCATTCTCGGCCTGTGCTCAGTTGGTTTCTCTCAAGCTGGGCGTGGGAAAGAGAGTGAGTGGTGGGAGGTAGAGGGGAGAGAGAGGTGGGGGGGGGGGTGGTTGGGAGGGATGGGGGGGGTGTGAGGGAAGGATGGAGGGGGGGGTTTAACTTTCTGACAATCACTTTATAAGCGTGTATAAGCTTCCCTAATAAAACTGACTGATAGCTCAGGGAATCGCCTCAGGCCCTGAGTGTTTGATATGAGGGTGGGGGGGAGGTGGGCCGAAGGAGCAGGTTTCCCACGGAAGTCAGCTGGTTCCCACGGCGGCAGGGCCGTGGCAGAGCAGATGGGGGTGGTGGGGGGTGGGGGGAGCAGAACACAAGCCTGTAATCCGCCCGCTGGGTGCCCGAGTCCCTTGGCAACGAAAGGGGCAATAGAAACAGGCCGACATCCTCGGGAGCTGCCCCCTGCAGCCGAATATCCCAGTGGCGCTCCAGCATCTGGTGCTGTCCCCTGTCGAGCTGCTCACTGCCAACGTGTGTATGCGTGTGCGTATGTGTGTGTGTGCGCGCGTCTCCCCGTCTAGAATTATAGAATTACACAGCGCAGAATGAGGCTGTTTGGCCCATTGTGTCTCTACTGGCTCGATCAAAGAGCTGCCAATTAATCCCACTGCCCTCTGGTTCCTTTGCCAATGACCCTCCTGCCAGTGGAAACAGTTTCTCTCTGTCTTCAACGCCTCGATTGCATCTCGTCCTCAACCTTCTTCACCTGGAGGAGGACAATCCTAACTTCTCCAGTCTCTCCGATCAAACGGAAGACCGTCGTCCCGGGGTGACGGCCGCCAGGCAGATTCAGGGGAAGCGGGCATTCAGCCCTGCCTTGTTGGTGGGCGAGGATGTTTGGGCACCTCCTTCTCCCCACGCCCCCGCACTCCTGCCCTCCCCCTCTCCTGGGGTGGAGGTGATGTCCACAGGGCATTGTGTTTCTTGACCGGTGGGCGGGTGAGGTTTGCGAGAATTTACCGTATTTTGTTTGTAAATTTCTTGTTTTTTTTTCTTGTCTATGAACTTTGTACAAGCTGAGCAGTGGCAGGGTGGAGGGGGGGGGATAGGGACGGAGAGAGAGCGAGGGCACCTCCCGTACTCCCACCCATGAACTGAGCAGGAAAGCCCCAGGCTCCATCCCTGGCCTGTGTGCCACATTTGCCAGGCTGGGGGTTAACGCCACGTTAATAGGCCCTCAGCTGAAAATTCCTGCTCCAGCAAAAAACTCTCCCCTCCCCACTGCACCCCCAACAAAACTGTCGGAAGGTGTATGACTGGCGTGAGGGAGGATGTCAATCGGGCCTACCTGTTTAGGCTTGTCTGCTTGGCGATGTGGGTGAAGTACCTGGGGGGCGGGGGTTGGGTGAGGTGCCCCCCCCCCCAGGGTTGGAGTTAGACTGGAAGGTGAGGTTATATTCCGAACCGTGCGGCCTCCCAGGCACAGGACCGCCTCTGCCCCTGGCCTGCGTTCCGAGCCCGCAGGGCCTCTGCGGACAGGCCCTGCACCTGGCGGGGAGGGCGTCTGTTGACCTACTGGGGGAAACGGGAAGGCCGCAGCCTGTGTGCGCAGCGAAACCCGGCCCTCCCCCTGCACCCGCCTCACCGTGCCCCCCCCCCTCCCTGCTGCGGGGAGGAGGACTGTATCCCCGACCCCACCTCCCCGCGCTCTCCCTCCCCCACCCTCTGTCCGATCTCGCTCAGACTGCTCGACCTGCCTTACCCAACCAGTCCTGTAAATATACGTACACAGAAATTATTGGATTCGCGGTTGAAAAATGTATCATAAAAACGATTAAAAAAAAACATTTTGACATTTACGAATTCCGCCTCTTCAGTGTGTTTGTTTCTCTCTTGGACTCTAAACGCCCCTCCACCCAGCCCCTTTCGAACCTGTTACACAGGAACTGGGGGGAGGCCCTTCAGCCCCTCGTGCCTGTTCCGCCATTCAATGAGGTCGCAGCTGATCTGTATCTTAACTCCCTCTACCTGCCTTGGTTCTGATACCGTTAATCCCCGTACCCTACAAAAAACACTATCAATCTCAGTTTTGCAATTTTGAATTGGCCCCCAGCCTCGACAGCTTTTTTGGGGGAAGAGAGTTCCAGATTTCCACTCCCCTTTGTGTGAAGAAATGCTTCCTGACGTCACCCCTGACGCAGTGACGTGATTCTCTCCGTGCCCTCTCGATGATCCAGGAAAAGAAGTCACTGGGCAGTGATTGGGTGCAGGACGATGTAAAAAGGTGAAAGGTTAGGCCTGAATTGACCTCTGACCCCAGCCGGCCAGGGTCGCTCACTCTGGGAGTGCCTGCCCCACATTCAGGTGCAAAGGAAAGTATTCCTGCTCGCTGGGTGCAGTCGAGAAGCCGGCCCGACTTTATCTTCGAGACATCTGACCGACACTTGTAATTCCACATTGAGTTAGCCGAGCTCACACAGTGCTGGACTGAACCCCACCCCCCCCCGCGAAACAGCGTGTAGGATCGGCCCAGGATTCCTTCTGGCCTTTTGTTATCCATTCCTGGGATGTGGGCGTCGCTGGCCAGGCCAGCATTTATTGACCATCCCTAATTGCCCTTGAGAAGGTGGTGGTGAGCTGCCTTCTTGAACCGCTGCAGTCCATGTGGGGTAGGTACGCACACAGTGCTGTTAGGAAGGGAGTTCCAGGATTTTGACCCAGCGACAGTGAAGGAACGGCGATATAGTTCCAAGTCAGGATGGTGTGTGGCTTGGAGGGGGAACTTGCAGGTGGTGATGTTCCCATGCATCTGCTGCCCTTGTCCTTCTAGGTGCTAGAGGTTGCTGGTTTGGAAGGTGCTGTCGAAGGAGCCTTGGTGAGTTGCTGCAGTGCATCTTGTAGATGGTACACACTGCTGCCACTGTGCGTCGGTGGTGGAGGGAGTGAATGTTTGTGGATGGGGTGCCAATCAGGCGGGCTGCTTTGTCCTGGATAACTCTCACCCCTGTGTACTCCAGCCCCGAGATAAAGGCCAACATCACATCAGGCTTTTTAATGACACTTTGTACCTGAACACTCGCTGTCAGTGATTCCTGCACATGGAGCCCGAAACCTCTCTGCTCCTCGCTCTTGCCACATTGAGCTCCATCTGCCACTGTTTCGCCCACTCACTGAATCTCTCAATGCCCCATTGTAACTTTCTGCTCCCGTCGACCATATGCCGGCAGCCTGATGGATCTGTGTGGTGTCGTGGGCTGTTCATTTGACCTTTCACCCTCTGGGATCGGGCGGGGCAGATACTGATCTTTGATCCTTTGGGAGCTGGGCTGATAGTGGAGGCCGCTCCCACTCTCAGTGAGGACCTGCTGGCTGTAATTTTAAACACAGCCAATGACGCAGCGTGGAATCTATGAGCACAAGTGGGGATTGAAGCTGAGGCAGTCACGACATTTGAAACAGGCTCTGATAAACACTTAATGGACAATGTAAATGGAGAAGAACAAAGGGAGAATAGGCTCTGCTTCGGCCCCACTCAAACTCTCCATTGTGTTATTTCTGGGTTATGGTCAAAGGCTTCAGCAAAGACACTGAGGAGCACGGGCGGCAAAGCAGCTCAATCTAATCACACAGCGTTGACAAAGGGAGAGATTGACCCAGATATAGGCTGACGCACATTGATGGGACAACAGGAGCTTGACTCTGTATTTAACCCCCGTTTTTTTTTTCCAAGGTGGCCTTTATACCCCAGGCCCCTTTTATATATTTTATGTCGAGGGGGCCTTTATTCCTCAGGCCCCCTTTATATATACACTTATATTTTAAAATAACTTTATTAAAAACAGAAATAAACAAAAACTCAAATTAAAATGCCATTCTCGGCGTCAACGATGCACTCCAGTCCCTGCGGTGCCCACCGGTCGCGGAAGGCCTCAAGCGTACCGGCGGACACTGCATGCTCCTTCTCCAGGGCCACCCGGGCGTGAACGTAACCGCGGAAGAGGGGCAGGCAGTCGGGGAGGGGTGCCTTCTCCTCTTTTTCCCAGTTGTGTGCGGAGGCTCAGAGACCTCCATATCATCAGAGGCCTCCACCTCCACACTCTTTTTTTATTCACCCTTGGCCTGAGCCCAGCCCTGGGGCAAGTTGACTTCCCGAGATCGGGCCTTGAGCTGAGCTCAGACTCGGGTAGTGTCACGGTGTCCAGGGGACGCGCCTCTCGATGTTTATTTCTCCTCCGCGCCTTCCTTCCACTTGGACGGTCACCCCCCTCCCTGCCGGAGGCCGTGAAAACCACAGCCTCCGGTACCGACTGAATGGTATCTGGTGGTGGTGTAGGGGGGGTGGGAGGAGGTGCAGCGTCGCCACCCTGGGCCGCCGAGTTGGAGTTGGCAGCCGGGAGGTTGGGGCAGTTCTTACGAACATGCCCCACCCCCTTACAGACATGGCACCGCACCCCGTCCAAGGTCCAGAAGACGCGGTAGGCCGTCCCCTGGAATTCTACATTAAAGTGGCCCTCTGTCACCTCCTCCCGCGCCAGCTGCATGAATAACTGGCGGCGGAAGGAGTACACGTGTCGGAGGCTGTTCTCCCGAAGACCGAGCGGGACTGGGGTGAGCCCCGTCTTTACCTCCCCCAGATGGTGCAGGTGGGGAAGAAGGAGCTCACCAGGGATGAAGGGTGGGACATTGGATAAAATGAGCCTTTGCGCAGTGGCCTCCAGGGGGTCCACTGGCAGAAAGGTCCCGCCCACGGTGAGCCCCTTGTTCAGAGCCAGGGACACCGCCCGCTCGGTCTTCAGGAATAATACTGCCTTCCCGTACATTTTAGAGGCTGCAACAATGGCCGAAGGGCCGACAACCTCGGCCATTGCTTTCACGCATGCCTCGATAGTCATGTTCGGGTGGACGTAGCTCTTGACCCCATGCTTCGATGTTAATAAAGCAAACGGTGACGGGGCAACAGGTGCAGCTGCAGCAGCCGCAGCAGCATATGTATGGGAAGGCCCCGCCACCGGCGAAGGAGGGCTTGCCATGGGGTCTAAGAGCCACGTCCACCCCCAAAAAACAAAACAAATTTACACAATTTTTAAAAAAAGCAAACTTTAAACAAAGTGGAGTGGGAGTAGAGGAGGATGGGGTAGGATGGTAAAGGAAAAGGGGAGGATAGGTGACTGAGGCAACTGAGTGGAGGAAGGGAGAGAAAGGCTGAAAAGGATGTTTGATCCAACTGCCAGTTGGAGCACCTTTATAACAATTAGTCCAAAACTGTTTGTTGTCTTCCAGTTGGGGGAGGCTTCTTCGCCCGGGACGGCTGGAGCCGCCCGGTACTCTCCTCTTCTGATTTTAACAAGACAGTCTTCACCTGGGCAACTCCAGCTGTCCCGAGCAGGCAGTTGGGGTGGGGAGGGAGCTCCCTGTGTGTAAACACCAATACAAATACAGGGGCCCCTGCTGGATTTGGCTGCCCCACCCCTGAGTCTTCAGGCCTCTTCTCCCTCCCCCAAACAGTTTAAACTTAAGAGTCTTTCAGGTGCCCTGACACCCACCTCTCCAGAAAAATTGCAGCCTTCCTTGATGGTTTCCCTCCACTCTGTATTCACCTTTCTCCAGTCTCTCTCCCCAGGTGCTGCAGTTTCCAGTCTCCACTCTCCACTCTGCACTCTGCAGTTGCTGCAGCACAGGTGCAGCTGCTCCCCCTGATTGCTGGCAGGAAATGCTCCAAATTGCCCAGCCAATCCCCGTGCTGTACCTGTCCTGGGAGTGTTTGATGGGGACAGTGTAGAGGGAGCTTTACTCTGTATCTAACCCAGTGCTGTACCTGTCCTGGGAGTGTTTGATGGGGACAGTGTAGAGGGAGCTTTACTCAGTATGTGAGGGGAAGCAGTGAGAAGAGGCATTTGCCCGAGTGAGGCAGTTGCCAGAATGAAGTTGGAAATTTGGTGCACGTGGGAATTCGGTGCAGAGGGGCTCCCTTCCCTGTCTTTTTAAGCTTCCAGCAGCTGGTGAGTCATCTTCCTTTGACTCCAAGGTAGGTGAGTGCAACTTTCCATTCCTTCAGCTTGAATAATTAACTAATTGACTGAAAAAAGATTGCACAGAGATGGCAGGGCTGGTCGTGTACTGCAACTGCAGCATGTGGGGATCTGTGGAATGCACCACAATCTCGGACAACCATGTCTGCAGTAAGCGTCTGCAGTAAGCATCCGCAGCTTGCACGACATCAGATCAGACTGAGTTGCAGGCATTGCAGAGCATCGGTGAGGGGGAGAGTTACCTGGATACATTGTTCCAGGAGGCAGTCACGCACCCCTTAGAGTCGGGAGGCCATTAGAGATGGCCAATGGTCAGGGACAGGAGGGTGTGACTGTGAGTGAGGCAGGTAGGGGAATTCAGCCCCTGACTGTGTCCACCAGGTACGAAGTCCTTGCTACCTGTATGGATGAAGGGAAGGACTGCAAGGTGGATGAGCAGACTGACCATGGCACTGTAGTGGAAGATGCCATTGCAGTGGAGGGGGGTGGGGGGGGGGGGGAGTGACGAGGGATGTGGTAGTGATGTGGGTAACTCCCAACAGAAGGGACAGAGAGTTGAGCCAGAATGGTACATTGGCAGGTAATATCTGTATTATGATCGATGAACTAGTGGAACACATAGAGGTAAATGATTTAGATCAAATTGCCAGACCAAGACATGGTTACAAGGAGACCAAGGTTGGGAAATGAATATTCCAGGGTACACAATATTTCAGGGACACAGACAGAATTGCAAAGGAGGACGAATAGCCCTGATACTAAAGGATGGCACAGGTACATTAATAAGAAGGGATCTGGCCTCAGAAGATCATGAAGGAGAATCAGTTTGGGTGGAAATTAGGAATAGCAGGAGTCAGAATACACTGGTGGGAATAGTTTACAGGCCCCCTAACAGTAGTTATATTATTGGACAGAGCATTAAATGGGAAATTATTGGAGCTTGTAAAAAAGGTAATGTTTTAATTGTGGGGGACTTTAATCTGCATATAGGCTGGGGCAATCAAATTGGCAATAATGGTCTGGAAGATGAATTTGCAGAATGTTTTCGTGACAGTTTCTTGGAGCAATACATTGTAGAACTGACTAGGGATAAAGCTATCTTAGATTTCATATTGTGTAATGAAACAGGGTTAATTAGCAATGTCGTAGTAAAAGATCCACTGGGAAATAGTGATCATAATACCATTAAATTTCATGTTAAGTTTGAAAGTGACACTTTTCAATCACAAACAAGAATCTTAAACTTAAACAAAGCCAATTATGAAGGTATGAGGGGAGAACTGGCTAAGGTTAATTGGGCAAATAGACTAAAAGGTATGGCAGTAAATGAAGGGTAGGAAACATATAAACAATTCAAAGGGTTCAACAAAGTGCATTCTGTTCAAAAACAAATACTCGTCAAAGACCCACCCGTGGCTCACTAAGGAAGTTAAGGAGAGTATTAGACTAAAAGAAGAGGCTTACAATGTAACAAGTCTGAGGATTGGGAGTGTTTTAGAAACCAGCAAAGGGTCATCACAAAGATGATAAAAAAGGAAAAGATAGAATTTGAGAATAAACTAGCCAGTAATATAAAAACAGATTTTAAGAGCTTTTATAAGTACATAAAAAGGAAGAGAGTAGCTAAAGTAGACGTTGGTCCCTTAGAGGCAGAGACAGGAAAAATCATCATGGGGAATGAGGAAATGGTAGAGGCATTGAACAAATATTTTGTGTCTGTCTTCACAGTAGAAGATGCAAGTTCCATACCAGAAATAGGCAGTAACCTAGGGGCTAAAAAGAGTGAAGAAATTAAGAATAATAAAAACAATAAATGCTGGAACCACTCAGCAGGTCTGGCAGCATCTGTGGAAAGAGAAACAGTTAACGTTTCGGGTCAGTGACCCTTCTTCGGAACTAGCAAATATTAGAAATGTCAAAGGTTATAAGCAAGTGAAGCGGGGGTGGGGCAAGAGATAACAAAGGAGAAGGTCTAGATTGGACCAGGCCACATAGCTGACCAAAAGGTCATGGAGCAAAGGCAAACAATATGTTAATGGTGTGTTGAAAGACAAAGCATTAGTACAGATAGGGTGTTAACAGACTGAAGATTGAATAGCAGCAACTACAAACATGAAACAAAAACAGTGGGTAAGCAAACTGAACAAACTAAAATGAAATGAAATAAACAAAAAAAATTGTAAAAAATGTAAAAAAGAGAAAAAGAAAAAAATAACTAAAAATGAAAGTAAAATGGGGGGCTGTCATGCTCTGAAATGATTGAACTCAATGTTCAGTCCGGCAGGCTGTAGTGTGCCTAATCGGTAGATGAGATGCTGTTCCTCGAGCTTGCGTTGATGTTCACTGGAACACTGCAGCAATCCCAGGACAGAGATGTGAGCATGAGAGCAGGGGGGAGTGTTGAAATGGCAAGCAACCGGAAGCTCAGGGTCCTGCTTGCGGACTGAGCGGAGATGTTCCGCAAAGCGGTCACCCAGTCTGCGCTTGGTCTCCCCAGTGTAGAGGAGACCACATTGTGAGCAGTGAATACAGTATACTACATTGAAAGAAGTACAAGTAAATCGCTGCTTCACCTGAAAGGAGTGTTTGGGGCCTTGGATAGTGAGGAGAGAGGAGGTAAATGGGCAGGAATTACACCTCCTGCGATTGCAGGGGAAGGTGCCATGGGACGGGGACGAGGTGGTGGGGGTAATGGAGGAGTGGAACAGGGTGTCGCAGAGGGAACGATCCCTTCGGAATGCTGACAGGGGAAGGGAGGGGAAGATGCGTTTGGTAGTGGCATCACGCTGGAGGTGGCGGAAATGGCGGAGGATGATCCTTTGAATATGGAGGCTGATGGGGTGGAAAGTGAGGACAAGGGGAACCCTGTCACAGTTCTGGGAGGGAGGGGAAGGGGTGAGGGTAGAGGTGCGGGAAATGGGCTGGACACGGTTGAGGGCCCTGTCGACTACAGTGGGGGGAAATCCTCGGTTGAGGAAAAAGGAGGTCATATCAGAAGCAATGTCGTGGAAGGTAGCATCATCAGAGCAGATGTGTCGGAGACGGAGAAACTGGGAGAATGGAATGGAGTCCTTACAGGAGGTAGGGTGTGAAGAAGTGAAGTCGAGGTAGCTGTGGGAGTCGGTGGGCTTATAATGGATATTGGTAGACAACCTATCCCCAGAGATGGAGACAGAGAAGTCGAGGAAGGGAAGGGAAGTGTCAGAGATGGACCATGTAAAGGTGAGAGAAGGGTGGAAATTGGAAGCAAAGTTGATAAAGTTTTCCAGTTCGGGGCGGGAGCAGGAAACGGCACCGATACAGTCATCAATGTACCGGAAAAAGAGTTGGGGGAGGGGGCCTGAGTAGGACTGGAACAAAGAATGCTCGACATATCCCACAAAAAGACAGGCATAACGAGGACCCATGCGGGTACCCATAGCGGCACCTTTTACTTGAAGGAAGTGAGCGGAGTTGAAGGAGAAGTTGTTCAATGTGAGAAAAAGTTCAGCCAGGCAGAGGAGGGTGGTGGTGGATGGGGTGAGGTTGGGCCTCTGTTCCAGGAAGAAGCGGAGAGCCCTCAAACCATCCTGGTGGGGGATGGAGGTGTTGAGCAATTGGACGTCCATAGTGAAGAGGAGGCGGTTGGGACCAGGAAACTGGAAATTGTCAAAATTAAGGAAGAAATTAAGGATATTGATATCAGCCGAGAAAAAGTACTGGAGAAACTTGTGGGACTAAATTCTGCCAAGTCCCTGGGACCAGATGCCCTACATCCTAGGATTCTAAAAGAGATAGCTGCAAAGATAGTGGATGCTCTGGCTCTGATTTTCCAGAATTCCTTAGATTCAGGAATGGTCCCGTCAGATTGGAAGTTGGCAAATGTTATACTGCTTTTCAAGAAAGGAGGCAAAGAGAAAACAGGGAACTGCAGCCAGTTAGTCCAATATCAGTCATTGGGAAGATGCTGGAAACTATTATTAAAGAAGTCTTAACAATGCACTTGGAAAAGCAGAGTATGTTTAGAACAAGTCAGCTTGGTTTTACTAAAAGGAAATCCTGTTTGACAAATTTATTAGAGATTTTTGAGGATGTAACTAGTAGGGTAGATAAAGGGGAATCAGTAGATGTAGTATACCTGGATTTTCAAAAGGCATTCGCTAAGGTGCCACATAAAAGATTAATGGGCAAGATATGGGCTCATGCTGTTGGAGTAATATATTAATGTGGAGAGAGGATTGGTTAACAGACAGGAAGCAGAGACTGGGCATAAATGGGGCATTTTCAAGTTGGCAGGCAGTGAATAGTGGGGGTGCCGCAAGGATCAGTGCTGGGGCCTCAGCTATTTACACCATATATTAATGACTTGGATGAAGAGACAGAGAGTAATGTATCTAAGTTTTCTGATGATACAAAGCTCAGTGGAAAGGTAAGCTGCGGGGAGGATGTAGAGAGGCTGCAAAGAGATATAGACAGGCTAAGTGAGTGGGCAACAAGATGGCAAATGGAGTATAATGTAGGAAAGTGTGAAGTTGTTCACTTTGGTTGTAAAAATAGAAAAGCTGAATATTTTTTAAAAGGTGTGAAACTGTTAAGTGTTGATGTTCCGACAGACTTGGGGGTACTCGTACGAGGAACACACAAAGTTAACGTGCAGGTGCAGCAGGTTATTAGGAAGGCAAATGTCATGCAAGGGGATTGGAGTACAGGAATAAAGAAGTCTTATTAAAATTGTACAGGGCTTTGGTGAGACCGCACCTGGAATACTGTGTGCAGTTTTGGTCTCTACATTTAAGAAAGGATAGACTTGCACTGGAGGCAATGCAGTGAAGATTTACTAAATTGGTCCCTGGGATGAGGGGGTTGTTCTATAATGAGAGGCTGAGTAAATTGGGTCTATATTCTCTGGAGTTTAGAAGAATGAGAGGTGATCTAATTGAGACATACAAGATTGTGAAAGGGTTTGAAGGGGAGAAGCTGAGAGATTGTTCTCACTGGTCAGGGAATCTAGAACACGGGGACACAGTCTCAGGATAAGGGGCCGATCATTCAGGACTGAGATGAGGAGAAATTACTTCACTCAAAGGCTTGTGAATCTTTGAAATTCTCCACCCCAGAGGGTTGTGGATGTTCCATCATTGAATATAGTTAAGGCTGGGATCGATAGATTTTTGGTCTTGCAGGGAATCAAGGGATATGGGGAGTGGGCAGGAAAGTGGAATTGAAGCCCAAGATCAGCCATGATCGTATTGAATGGGAGAGCAGGCTCGTTGGGCCGAATGGTCTACTCCTACTCCAGTTCTTGTGTTCTTCTGTATCTAACCCCGTGCTGTACCTGTCCTGGGAGTGTTTGATGGGGGACAGTATAGAGGGAGCTTTACTCTGTATCTAACCCCCGTGCTGTACCTGTCCTGGGAGTGTTTGGGGACAGTGTCGAGGGAATGTTACACGTGGGTGGGCAGTACTGAGGGAGTGCTACACTGTTGGAGGGTCAGTACTGAGGGAGTGCTACACTGTGGGAGGGTCAGTACTGAGGGAGTGCTGCACTGTCGGAGGGTCAGTACTGAGGGAGTGCTACCCTGTGGGAGGGTCAGTACTGAGGGAGTGCTGCACTGTCGGAGGGTCAGTACTGAGGGAGTGCTGCACTGTCGGAGGGTCAGTACTGAAGGAGTGCTGCACTGTCGGAGGGTCAGTACTGAAGGAGTGCTGCACTGTCGGAGGTGCTGTTGTTTGGGTGAGAAATGAAATTGGGGCCCCATTTGCCCTCTCGGGTGGTTGTAAAAGATCTCGCAGCCACTGTTTGCCTCTCCCCTTCGCCCCCCGCCCCACCCCCCCCCCACCTTCACTGCTCTTGGGACATCATCAATAAAAAAACACATGACCAGGCAATTATGACATTACTGTTTGTGGGAGCTCGCTGTGCACATTTCGCCTGCTGCGTTTCCTCCATTTCACCTCAAAAAGCACTTCATTGGCTGTGAAGGGACCTGAGGCCTTGACTGGCGCTACAGAAATGCAGGTCAGTTAGCCACCTGCACAGTGCAGCACTGTGAAGGCAGCTGTGACCTGCTCATGGCCAAAGAACTAACGCTCGGTCTTACAGACGTAGCTCCAGGTACATATTGCCCAGGGACAGGAGGAGGCCATTCAGCCCCTCGAGCCTGTCCCGCCATTCAGTTATGTCACGGTTGGCCTGAACCTTAACTGCCTCAACCTGCCTTGGCTCTGAAACCTTTAATCCCCGTAGCCGATAAAAATCGATGAATCTTGGTTCTGAAATTTCCCACTGACCCCTCCTGGCCTACCCCACCCCCACTCCCGCAGCCCCAGCCCCAACAGGGTTTATTTTTGGGAGGACGAACCCATATTTCCCCTCTCTGCTGTCGCAGATATCCCTGATGAATTGTGGAGCCAGTAAATGTGCCTGCTCTGTCAGGACGTGTTTGAACCTCATTACAAGCCGAGGACTCAGCTGCACAAAGGCCTCAGTATGGGAGTTCAAACTCTCTCTCTCTGTGTTGGGCACCAGGGGAGAGCTCACAGTGGGGCCTGTTCAAACAGGCCTCTTAAAGGGAATGCTTTGCAGTGGATCATGAGAACGCCTTTGATTTGGCTGTGAGGTGTGAGTGACTGTGTGAGGCCTCAGTTACATTTTTTCCTCTCAGTCACTGCTTTCTCTGGTTGGGCAGTCCGCCAGTTTCGAAGGATCCTCTTCCCTGCAGTCTGCTGTCATTTAAATCACTCTGTGCGGAAGAGTGTTTCCGAGGGAGTTTCCAACAAGCTGCACCATGTAGATGGGGGAGGTTCCCAAAGAAACAAAAGTCCAGGAGTTAGTGTTACATCTCTGGACTTACATCCCATATCCCTCACTCCCAACCTTCTCCCCACATCCCTCACTCCTGACCTCCTCCCCATATCCCTCACTCCCAACCTTCTCCCCACATCACTCACTCCCAACCTCCTCCCCCTATCCCTCACCCCCGACCTCCTCCCCATATGCTTCAGCCCTATTACTCCCGAGAAACCCATCATGTTGCCCCTTTAACCTGCACTGACACTGTGTGCTTCAAGGAACTGATCCCCCAACTGCATACCCCCGTGGGTGAGGAAGCTCCCCCTGGCTCTCTTTCTTCCTCCTAAGTGTGGGTGATACTCTCTGCCCACCTTCCAGATGTTGAAGGTGGTGGAAGGGGTGCTGATCAAGCGGGCTGCTTTGTCCTGGATGGTGTCGAGCTTCTGGAGTGTTGTTGGAGCTGCACCCATCCAGGCAAGTGGAGAGTATTCCATCACACTCCTGACTTGTGCCTTGTAGATGGTGGACAGGCTTTGGGGAGTCAGGAGGTGAGTTATTCACCACAGAATTCCCAGCCTTTGACCTGCTCTGGTAGCCACAGTATTTAACTTGATCACCCCTTAGCCTTCTCTTTCCTAGATAAAAAAGCCCTAGCCTGTTCAATCTTGTCTTGTAGGGATAACCTCTCAGTTCTGGAATCATTCCAGTAATTTTTCTTATGCCCATTCTCCAGAGCCTGTCTATTCTTTTTTATAATATGGAGAGCAGGACTGTCAACATTGCTCCTAGATGTCTCTACCTGTTGATCCTAGCCCTCTGGAGGTGGGTAGGGAATGGGGTCAGGGTGGGAATGGAGGCAGGTACTCTCTGGGGGGGGGGGGGGAGGGGGTTGGGGGTTACAATCCTCCGACTACCAAGCTGTGTGAGCTGGGCATGATGGCCATGCCCGTCAACGCATGCCCATCTTTTTTTTATTTAGATCCCTCTGCACCTCGGAATTCTGCAGTCGTTCTCCGTTTAAGTAATACTCTGCTCTTTTGTTCTTCCTGCCAAAGTGAACAACTTCACATTTTCCCACATTAGACTCCATCTGCCAGATTTTTGCCCACTCACTCAACCTTATCTATATCGGTCTGCAACCTCCTTATGTCCTCTTCACGACATACTTTCCTACCTATCTTTGTGTCATCTGCAAATTTAGCTACCATGCCATCGCTCCCCTCATCTAAGTCATTGATTGTAAAATGTTGAGGCCCCAGCACAGACCTCTACTTGTCACATCCCGCCACTCAGAAAAGGACCCATTTATGCATACTCTCTGTTTTGTGCCAGCCAGCCAATCTTCTATTCATGCTAATATGTCACCCACTACATCATGAGCTCTTACTTTGTGCAATAACCTTTCATGTGGCACTTTGTCAAATGCCTTCTGGAAATCCAAGTACAGTACATCAACAAGCTCCCCTTTATCCACAGTGCATGTCAAAGAACTCCAATAAATTGGTTAAACATGATTTCCCTTTCACAAAGCCATGCTGACGATTCCCGATTACATTGAGTTTTTAGAAGTGCCCAGCTACAACCTCCTTAATGATCAAATGTAACACCTTCCCCACGACAGACCTCGAGCTAACGGGCCTCTAGTTACAGGTTTTCTGCCTCCCCCCACCACCCCCCCCTCCATTCCCTTTTTGAATAGAGGGGTTATATTTGCTACTTTCCAGTCTGATGGAACCTTTACAGAACTTTGAAAATTTGAATCAAAGACAATGCTACCCAATGAGTCACAGGTGATTGACTACACGAGACCCAAACGGGACAGATCCATTTAAATTCACATGCGAAAATACGAAAAGTGGAGAGAAGGCAAGGAATCGATGTTTCAATGGATGGAGAGAGGGTGCGGAGTGGAGGGGGTTAAATGCTGGAGAGAGGGTGCGGAGTGGAGGGGGTTAAAGGATGGAGAGAGGGTGCGGAGTGGAGGGGGTTAAATGCTGGAGAGAGGGTGCAGAGTGGAGGGGGTTAAAGGATGGAGAGAGGGTGCGGAATGGAGGGGGTTAAATGCTGGAGAGAGGGTGCAGAGTGGAGGGGGTTAAAGGATGGAGAGAGTGTGCGGAGTGGAGGGGGTTAAAGGATGGAGAGAGGGTGCAGAGTGGAGGGGGTTAAAGGATGGAGAGAGGGTGCGGAGTGGAGGGGGTTAAATACTGGAGAGAGGGTGCGGAGTGGAGGGGGTTAAATACTGGAGAGAGAGTGCGGAGTGGAGGGGGTTAAATACTGGAGAGAGGGTGCGGAGTGGAGGGGGTTAAATACTGGAGAGAGGGTGCGGAGTGGAGGGGGTTAAATACTGGAGAGAGGGTGCGGAGTGGAGGGGGTTAAATACTGGAGAGAGGGTGCGGAGTGGAGGGGGTTAAATACTGGAGAGAGGGTGCGGAGTGGAGGGGGTTAACGGCTGCTGAGAGCTGTTAAAATTCTGTTTGAATTTCCAGCTGTTGAGTAATTGCTGAGCTCAGATTGCTAACTCAGACACTGCTGTTTGTTGTACAGGGGCCGGGTGTGGTAGGATCCAGAGTGCAGCTCCCTTCTTGAACATGCACTAACACAGCTCCCAGAACAAGGCTGTCCCGGGGGCAATGCCACCTTTGAACCTCAGCACCGCCCATGTTGTAAACACAGCTGATAGGATGTGCCAGCTGGTACAGAGTCTGCCAGCCTCTGACAGCGAGTGACATTCCTTCCTCATTCAATCGGTCGCCTGTTCAGTACTTCCGACCAACAGGACTTCCCCCCGCACCCCCCTCGAGGAATAATGGAGCCAGCACTGCCTGGTACTAATGTGACAAGGTCACGTTTATTGTCGTTCCACACGCAAGGTGGGGTGAGCAGAGTACGAGGGCAGGTTAAAAGCAATCGTTTCCTCATGACAGCTGTGAGGGCAAAGAGCAGGACTGTAAACTAGCTGCATGTGCAAAGAGACATTGACACACACACACACTGACACACTCACTCACACTCACTGACGTACACTCACACTGACACACTCACACTGACACACACTCACACTGACACACACACATGGACACACACACACTCACACTCACTGACGTACACTCACACTGACACACACTGTCACACACACATCGACACACACACACGGACACACACACACTCACACTCACTGACGTACACTCACACTGACACACACTCACACTGACACACACACACACACACACTCACACTGATACACACACTCACACTGACACACTCACACTGACACACTCACACTGACACACTCACACTGACACCGACACACTCACACTGACACACTCACACTGACACACACACTCTCACACACACACTCACACACACATACACACTCACTGATGCACACTCACACTGACACACACACTCACTCACTCACTCACTGATGCACACACACACTCACACTGACACACACACTGACACACACACTCACACTGACACCCTCACACTCACATATTCACACACTCTCACATACACTCTGCACTCACACATTCACACACTCGCATTCAGACTCACACATACTCTGATGTACTCACATTCACACACACAGACACACACTGATGCACTGATGCACTCACACACTGACATACTCACACTGACACACACACACTGACATGCACACACTGATACACACACACTGATGTATTCACATACACACACACTGACAGGCACCCTGGCTCTCACAGAGTAACACGCTGACACACACACACACACACACACACACACACAGAGTAACACACACTGCCACAAAGACACACACTGACACAGACGCACACATAGACACAAACACTCAGATGCACACCATGACCAACACACACTGTCATGCAGAGCCCCAACTGCCAAGAATGAGGCATATTAATTTTGTCATATGAACATTGATTTTAAACTTGCTTGGAAGAAGAGAAGGCCTGTTACAAGGGCTGCCAGACACTTAGCTGAAAAACATTTGCATACGAACAGACAATGCTTGTGGAGACCATTCCCTGACCACATTCAACCCACAATGGATTTTGATCACCAGACATTGAAGGTGTAAGGAAGAGCATTCCAGAGACTACTAAGGTGATACAATCCACAAAAGCCAGGACTGGTTAAACCAACTGGTCACATGACTAACTGGCTGGTCCAGGTTTTTTTTGAACTAGCCACAGAGTTTTTGAACCGAGAAAGACTGTTTGCTCCTGGAGTGAGAAGACCTCTCCTGTCTGCTCCCATCTCTTTCTCACAAGCCTCTGGGCCCACTGAGGACACATGGACTTCAAGAGAGAAAAGTCTCCCACATCGAACAAGGTTTAAGAAGAATACTGGGCCCCAATGAAAAGCAAGACCTATCTACAATCAAGGACTCTACAGTGAGCTCGAGGAACTGTAACCAAAACTGTCTTCAGATATTGCCTCAAGCTTTTCCACTTTGTTTCTTCTGCTCTTTTCTGTCTCTATCTGCATGTGTGTATCATAGAAACATAGAAAAAATAGGAGCAGGAGTCGGCTTTTCGGCCCTTCGAGCCTGCTCTGTCATTCAATACGATCATGGTTGATCATCCAAGCTCAGTTCCCACTTTCTCCCCGTATCCCTTGATCCCATTAGCCCTAAGAACTATATCTAACTCTTTCTTGGTTGGTAGAGAATTCCACAGGTTCACCACTCTCTGGGTGAAGAAATCTCTCCTCATCTCAGTATGCACGCTAGCGTGGGCGTGTCGCATATCCGTACCCGTTAACCGAATTAGAGTTTAAGTTTAATAAAGTTCAACCTTTTTTCTTTATATCTAAGAAAAACTGTTTGGCTACTTTCTTTGCCTTAGGACAGGAGAGCTCAGCCCCGTGATCTGCTCCTCCTGCGCTATGTGGGAAATCAGGGATGTTTCCAGTGTCCCTGGTGACCATGTGTGCAGGAAGTGTATCAGCTGCAGCTACTGGCTACCCACATTACGGAGCTGGAGCTGCGGGTGGATTCACTGTGGAGCATCCGCGATGCTGAGGACGTTGAGGATAGCACGTTTAGTGAGGTGGTCAAACCGCAGGTAATGGCTGCACAGGCAGAAAAGGGAAGGGTGACCACCAGACGGAGTAGTAGACGCAGGCAGGTAGTGCAGGAGTCCCCTATGGCCATCACCCTCTCAAACAGGTATACCGCTTTGGATACTGTTGGGAGGATGACCTCCCAGGAGAAAGCAGCAACAGCCAAGTTCGTGTTACCACGGAGGGCTCTGCTGCACAGCAGGGGAGGAAAAGGGTTGGAAGAGCTATAGTGATAGGGGATTCTATCATAAGGGGTTGCAGATAGGTGTTTCTGTGGCCGCAAACAAGACTCCAGGATGGTATGTTGCCTCCCTGGTGCTAGGGTCAAAGATGTCTCAGAGCAGCTGCAGGACATTCTGAAAGGGGAGGGTGAGCAGCCAGAGGTCGTGGTCCATATTGGTACTAACGACATAGGCAGGAAGAGAGATGAGGTCCTGCAAAGTGAATAGAGGGAGTTAGGCAGAAGGTTAAAAAGCAGGACCTCTAGGGTTGTAATCTCAGGATTACTCCGTGTGCCACGTGCTAGTGAGGGTAGAAATAGGAGGATTAGGCAAATGAATGCGTGGCTGAAGAGCTGGTGTAGGCGGAAGGGCTTCAGCTACTTAGATCATTGGGATCTCTTCTGGTGCAGAGGTGACCTGCACAAGAAGGACAGGTTGCATCTGAACTGGAAGGGGACCAATATCCTTGCGGGGAGGTTTGCTGGTACTACTCAGGAGGGTTTAAACTAGTCTTGCAGGGGGCTGGGACCCAAAGTAGTAGTCTCTCAGATGAGAAAGTTGAGGCAAATGTAGAGGTTAAAGCAAGCAAGTCCAGTAGGCAGGCTGGGCAGGGGCAGGACAGGGAGCGTGGAAGGTCTGGTAGGCTAAACTGCATTTACTTTAATGCAAGAAGCCTTACAGGTAAGGCAGATGAACTCGGAGCATGGATCGGTACGTGGGATTGTGATGTCATAGCTATTACAGAAACATGGTTGAGGGATGGGCAGGACTGGCAGCTCAATGTTCCGGGGTACCGATCCTTCCGGCATGACAGAGGTTGAGGTAAGAGAGGAGGGGGAGTTGCACTATTGATTAGGGAGGACATCACGGCTGTACTTAGAGAGGATATCCCGGGGGGGAATGTCCAGCGAGGCCATATGGGTGGAACTTAGAAATAAGAAAGGGTTGATCACTTTGATGGGATTATACTATAGGCCCCCCAATAGTCAGAGGGAAGTGGAGGAGCATATATGTAGGGAAATCACAGATAGGTGTAGGAATTATAGGGTTGTAATAGTCGGTGATTTTAACTTCCCTAATATTGACTGGCACTGCCTTCGTGCTAAGGGATCAGACGGGGAAGAATTTGTTAAGTGTGTCCAGGATAGTTTTCTGAAGCAGTACGTGGATGGCCCGACTAGAGAAGGGGCTACACTCGACCTCCTCTTAGGAAATGAGGATGGGCAGGTGGTTGATGTGTCAGTGGGGGAGCACTTTGGGACCAGTGACCATAACTCTATTAGCTTCAAGATAGTTATGGAAAAGGATAGGACTGGTCCTCAGGTTGAAGTCCTAAATTGGGGGAAGGCTAATTTCGATGGCATCAGACAGGAACTCTCAAAAGTTGAATGGGAGAGGCTGTTTACAGGTAAAGGGACGTCTGGCAAGTGGGAGGCTTTTAAAAGTGAGATTGGAAGAGTTCAGGGCCGGCATGTTCCTGTTAGATGGAAGGGCAAGGCTGGCAGGTTTAGGGAACCTTGGTTGACGAGGGATATTGAGGGTCTGGTCAGGACAAAGGAGGAGGCATATGTCAGGTATAGGCAGCTGGGATCGAGCGAGTCCCTCGAGGAGTATAGGGGATGTAGGAGTACACATAAGAAGGAAATTAGGAGGGCGAAAAGGGGCCATGAGATTTCCCTGGCAGATAAGATAAAGGAGAATCCTGAAAGATTCTATAAGTATATTAAGAGTAAAAGGGTAGCTAGGGAGAGAGTAGGTTCCCTTAAGGATCAGTGTGGTAATCTATGTGTGGAGCCACGGGAAATGGGCGAGGTCTTAAACGAATATTTCTCGTCAGTATTTACCGTGGAGAAGGTCATGGAAGCTAGTGAGTTCAAGGGAGGGAACACCGATATCCTGGAGCATATCAACATTACAAAGGAGGAGGTGTTGGAGGTTTTGAAGTGCATTAAGGTGGATAAATCCCCAGGGCCTGACCAGGTGTATCCTAGGATGTTATGGGAAGCAAAGGAGGAGATTGCTGGGGCCCTGGCAGAGATTTTTGTATCATCGTTAGCCAGGGGTGAGGTATCGGAAGACTGGAGGATAGCTAATGTTGTGCCTTTATTTAAGAAGGGCAGCAGGGATAAGCCAGGGAACTACAGGCCGGTGAGCCTTACATCAATGGTGGGAAAGTTATTGAAGGGGATTCTGAGAGACAGGATTTATATGCATTTGAAAAGGCAAGGTCTGATTAGGAATAGTCAGCATGGCTTTGTGCATGGGAAATCATGTCTCATGAATTTGAGTTTTTCGAGGAGGTGACCAAGAGGATTGACGAGGGCAGGGCAATGGACGTTGTCTACATGGACTTTAGCAAGGCCTTTGACAAGGTCCCGCATAGTAGGCTGGTCCAAAAGGTTCAAACACATGGGATCCAGGGTGAACTAGCAAACTGGATACAACATTGGCTTGGTGATAGGAGGCAGAGGGTGGTACAAAGAACAAAGAACAGTACAGCACAGGAACAGGCCATTCGGCCCTCCAAGCCTGCGCCGATCTTGATGCCTGCCTAAACTAAAACCTTCTGCACTTCCAGGGTCCGTATCCCTCTATTCCCATCCTATTCATGTATTTGTCAAGATGCCTCTTAAACATCTCTATGGTACCTACTTCCACCACCTCCCCCGGCAACAAGTTCCAGGCACTCACCACCCTCTGTGTAAAGAACTTGCCTCGCACATCCCCTCTAAACTTTGCCCCTCTCACCTTAAACCTATGTCCCCTAGTAACTGACTCTTCCACCCTGGGAAAAAGCTTCTGACTATCCACTCTGTCCATGCCGCTCATAACTTTGTAAACCTCTATCATGTCGCCCCTCCACCTCCGTGTTTCCAGTGAAAACAATCCGAGTTTATCCAACCTCTCCTCATAGCTAATGCCCTCCAGACCAGGCAACATCCTGGTAAACCTCTTCTGTACCCTCTCCAAAGCCTCCAAGTCCTTCTGGTAGTGTGGTGACCAGAATTGCACGCAATATTCTAAATGTGGCCTAACTAAAGTTCTGTACAGCTGCAACATGACTTGCCAATTTTTATACTCTATGCCCCGACCGATGAAGGCAAGCATGCCGTATGCCTTCTTGACTACCTTATCCACCTGCGTTGCCACTTTCAGTGACCTGTGGACCTGTACGCCCAGATCTCTCTGCCTGTCAATACTCCTAAGGGTTCTGCCATTTACTGTATACTTCCCACCTGCATTAGACCTTCCAAAATGCATTACCTCACATTTGTCTGGATTAAACTCCATCTGCCATTTCTCTGCCCAAGTCTCCAACTGATCTATATCCTGCTGTATCCTCTGACAATCCTCATCACTGTCCGCAACTCCACCAACCTTTGTGTCGTTCGTAAACTTACCAATCAGACCAGCTACATTTTCCTCCAAATCATTTATATATACTACAAAGAGCAAAGGTCCCAGCACTGATCCCTGCGGAACACCACTAGTCACATCCCTCCATTCAGAAAAGCACCCTTCCACTGATTGAGTTCCGAAGAAGGGTCACTGACCCGAAACGTTAACTCTGCTTCTCTTTCCACAGATGCTGCCAGACCTGCTGAGTGAATCCAGCATTTCTTGTTTTTGTTTTCTTCCACTGATACCCTCTGTCTTCTATGACTGAGCCAGTTCTGTATCCATCTTGCCAGCTCCCCTCTGATCCCGTGTGACTTCACCTTTTGTACCAGTCTGCCATGCGGGACCTTGTCAAAGGCTTTACTAAAGTCCATATAGATAACATCCACTGCCCTTCCTTCATCAATCATCTTTGTCACTTCCTCAAAAAACTCAATCAAATTAGTAAGACACGACCTCCCCTTCACAAAATCATGCTGTCTCTCGTTAATAAGTTCGTTTGTTTCCAAATGGGAGTTAAATCCTGTCCCGAATAATCCTCTCTAATAATTTCCCTACCACTGACGTAAGGCTCACCGGCCTATAATTTCCTGGATTATCCTTGCTACCCTTCTTAAACAAAGGAACAACATTGGCTATTCTCCAGTCCTCTGGGACCTCACCCGTAGCCAATGAGGATGCAAAGATTTCTGTCAAGGCCCCAGCAATTTCTTCCCTTGCCTCCCTCAGTATTCTGGGGTAGATCCCATCAGGCCCTGGGGACTTATCTACCTTAATGCTTTGCAAGACACCAACACCTCCTCCTTTTTGATAATGAGATGACTGAGACTATCTACACTCCCTTCCCTAGGCTCATCATCCACCAAGTCCTTCTCTTTGGTAAATACTGATGCAAAGTACTCATTTAGTACCTCGCCCATTTCCTCTGGCTCCACACGTAGATTCCTTTCTCTGTCCTTGAGTGGGCCAACCCTTTCCCTGGTTACCCTCTTGCTCTTTATATACGTATAAAAAGCCTTGGGATTTTCCTTAATCCTGTTTGCCAATGACTTTTCATGACCCCTTTTAGCCCTCCTGACTCCTTGCTTAAGTTCCTTCCTACTGTCTTTATATTCCACAAGGGATTCATCTGTTCCCAGCCTTCCAGCCCTTATGAATGCTTCCTTTTTCTTTTTGACTAGGCTCACAATATCCCGTGTTATCCAAGCTTCCCGAAACTTGCCAAACTTATCCTTCTTCCTCACAGGAACATGCTGGTCCTGGATTCTAATCAACTGACATTTGAAAGACTCCCAGGTCAGATGTTGATTTACCCTCAAACAGCCGCCCCCAATCTAAATTCTTCAGTTCCTGCCTAATATTGTTATAATTAGCCTTCCCCCAATTTAGCACCTTCACCCGAGGACTACTCTTATCCTTATCCACAAGTACCTTAAAACTTATGGAATTATGGTCACTGGTCCCGAAATGCTCCCCTACTGAAACTTCGACCACTTGGCCGGGCTCATTCCCCAATACCAGGTTCAGTACGGCCCCAATCCTAGTTGGCCTATCTACGTATTGTTTCAAGAAGCTCTCCTGGATGCTCCTCACAAATTCTGCCCCATCCAAGCCCCGAGCACTAAGTGAGTCCCAGTCAATATAGGGGAAGTTAAAATCACCCACCACAACAACCCTGTTACTTTTACATCTTTCCAAAATCTGTCTACATATCTGCTCCTCTACCTCCCGCTGGCTGTTGGGAGGCCTGTAGTAAACCCCCAACATCGTGACTGCACCCTTCCTATTCCTGAGCTCCACCCATATTGCCTCGCTGCACGACCCCTCCGAGGTGTCCTCCCACAGTACAGCTGTGATATTCTCCTTAACCAGTAATGCAACTCCCCCACCCCTTTTACATCCCCCTCTGTCCCGCCTGAAGCTTCTAAATCCTGGAACATTTAGCTGCCAATCCTGCCCTTCCCTCAACCAAGTCTCTGTAATAGCAACAACATCATATTTCCAAGTACTAATCCAAGTTCTAAGTTCATCTGCCTTACCTGTTATACTTCTCGCATTGAAACAAATGCACTTCAGACCACCAGTCCCGCTGTGCTCTGCAACATCTCCCTGCCTGCTCTTCCTCTTAGCCTTACTGGCCTTATTTACTACTTCCCCCTCATTTATTTCACTTGCTGTCCTACTGCTCTGGTTCCCACCCCCCTGCCACACTAGTCTAAACCCTCCCGAATGACGCTAGCAAACCTCGCAGCCAGGATATTTGTGCCCCTCCAGTTTAGATGCAACCCGTCCTTCTTGTACAGGTCCCATCTGTCCCTGAAGAGATCCCAATGGTCCAGATATCTGAAACCCTCCCTTCTACACCAGCTGTTCAGCCACGTGTTTAGCTGCACTATCTTCCTATTTCTAGCCTCACTGGCACGTGGCACAGGGAGTAATCCCGAGATTACAACCCTAGAGGTCCTGTTTTTTAACTTTCTACCTAACTCCCTAAACTCCCCCTGCAGGACCTCGTCACTCTTCCTGCCTATGTCGTTGGTACCGATGTGTACCACAACCTCTGGCTGTTCACCCTCCCCCTTCAGAATGCCCCCTGTCCGTTCAAAGGTAGTGGAGGGTTGTTTTTCAGATTGGAGGCCGGTGAGCAGTGGTGTGCCGCAGGGATCGGTGCTGGGCCCTCTGTTGTTTGTCATATATATTAATGACTTGGATGTGAATGTTAAGGGCATGATTAGTAAGTTTGCAGGTGACACCAAAATTGGTGGTATAGTGGACAGTGACGAAGGTTGTCTAAGGTTACAACAGGATATAGATCAACTGGGAAAGTGGGCAAGGGATTGGCAAATGGAATTTAATGCAGACAAATGCGAAGAGATGCATTTTGGGAAGTTAAACCAGGGCAGGACATATGCAGTGAATGGCAGGGCCCGGGGGAGTGTTATTGAGCAGAGAGACCTTGGGGTGCAAGTACATAGTTCCCTGAAAGTGACAACACAGGTAGACAGGGTGGTGAAGAAGGCATGCTTGCCTTCATCGGCCGAGGCATTGAGTACAAGAGTTGGGACGTCATGTTACAGTTGTACATAACGTTGGTTAGGCCGCATTTGGAGTACTGTGTGCAGTTCTGGTCGCCGCACTACAGGAAAGATGTGATTCAGCGAGAGAGGGTGCAGAAAAGATTCACAAGGATGTTGCCTGGTTTGGAGGGCCTGAGTTATAAAGAGAGATTGGATAGGCTGGGTCTGTTTTCCCTGGAGCGAAGGAGGCTGAGAGGGGACATGATAGAGGTATATAAAATTAGGAGAGGCATAGATAGGGTAGATAGCCAGAGTCTGTTTCCCATGGTAGGGGTGACTAAAACTAGAGGGCAGAGATTTAAGGTGAGAGGGAGGAGATTTAAAGGGGATCAAAGGGGTAAATTTTTCACACATAGAATAGTGGGTATCTGGAATGAGCTGCCTGAGGAGGTGGTGGAGGCAGGAACAGTAGTGACATTTAAGAGGCATCTGGACAGGTACTTGAATGAGCAAGGCATAGAGGGATATGGGATTAATGCAGGCAGGTGGGATTAGTATAGATAGGCATTATGGTCGGCATGGACGCGGTGGGCCGAAGGGCCTGTTTCTATACTGTACTGCTCTATGATCGATAACTCTAATTGGAAAGCAGTGAATGAGGATTCACTGAGGGGAGAGCTAAAAAGTATGGTGTTTCTAAAATTAAACACTGTTATGGTTAAACCAGGCAAAGGCTGTGAGGTAACCCCTAGACCCCTTCTCACCTGGTTGTAACACACACATACTCACCCACATACTCACAGAGAGACACAAACACAGACACACACACACACTGACACAATCACACTGACGCATACACACGCACACAGACATTCACGCTCACACACAGACACACGCTGAAACACACACATTGACAGACACACACACACAGACTCACTGACATACACACTGACACACGGACCCACACACTGACACACACACCCACATTCACATGCACACACACAGGGTTCAATGAGGAGTGTAGGAGAGTACGCCAGGAGCAGCACCAGGCCGACCTAAAAACGAGACGCCAGCCTGGTGAAGCTACAACACAGGACTACTTGCATGCCAAACAGCATTAGCAGCATGTGACAGACGGAGCAAAGCGATCCCACAACCAACGGATCAGATCTAAGCTCTGCAGTCCTGCCACATCCAGTCGTGAATGGTGTTGGACAATTAAATAACTAACTGGCGGAGGTCAGAAGTGGGGATGTTTGCTGATGATTGCACAATGTTCAGCACCATTCGCGACTCCTCAGATACTGAAGCAGTCCGTGTAGAAATGCAGCAAGACCTGGACAATATCCAGGCTTGGGCTGATACGTGGCAAGTAGCATTTGTGCCACACAAGTGCCAGGCAATGACCATCTCCAACAAGAGAGAATCTAACCATCTCCCCTTGACATTCAACGGCATTACCATTGCTGAATCCCCCACTATCAACATCCTAGGGGCTACCATTGACCAGAAACTGAACTGGAGCAGCCATATAAATACCGTGGTTACAAGAACAGGTCAGAGGCTGGGAATCCTGTGGTGATTAACTCACCTCCTGACTCCCCAAAGCCTGTCCACCATCTACAAGGCACAAGTCAGGAGTGTGATGGAATACTCTCCACTTGCCTGGATGGGTGCAGCTCCAACAACACCCAAGAAGCTCAACACCATCCAGGACAAAGCAGCCCGCTTGATTGGCACCCTATCTACAAACATTCACTCCCTCCACCACCAACGCACAGTGGCAGCAGTGTGTACCATCTACAAGATGCACTGCAGCAACTCACCAAGGCTCCTTAGACAGCACCTTCCAAACCCGCGACCTCTACCAACTAGAAGGACAAGGGCAGCAGATGCATGGGAACACCACCACCTGCAACAACAACTTATATTTATAGAGCGCCTCTCATGTAATAAATTATCCCAAGACACTTCACAGGCAGCTGAAGGCACGGCCACCAATGGTGGAGAAATTAAAATCGGGGATGTTCAAGAGGCCAGAATTGGAGGAATGCAGAGATCTCGGAGGGTTGTAGGGGCTGGAGGAGGTTACAGAGATAGGGAGGGTTGTAGGGGCTGGAGGAGGTTGCTGAGATAGGGAGGGTTGTAGGGGCTGGAGGAGGTTACAGAGGTAGGGAGGGTTGTAGGGGCTGGAGGAGGTTGCAGAGATAGGGAGGGTTGTAGGGGCTGGAGGAGGTTACAGAGATAGGGAGGGTTGTAGGGGCTGGAGGAGGTTGCTGAGATAGGGAGGGTTGTAGGACTGGAGGAGGTTACAGAGATAGGGAAGGTTGTAGGGGCTGGAGGAGGTTGCAGAGATAGGGAGGGTTGTAGGGGCTGGAGGAGGTTACAGAGATAGGGAGGGTTGTAGGGGCTGGAGGAGGTTGCAGAGATAGGGAGGGTTGTAGGGGCTGGAGGAGGATGCTGAAATAGGGAGGGTTGTAGGGGCTGGAGGAGGTTACAGAGATAGGGAGGGGCGAGGCCATGGAGGGATTTGAACACACGGATGAGAATGTTAAAAGCAAGGCTTTGCCAGACTGGGAGTTAGTGTAACTCAATGAGTCCAGGGGCTAATCAGCCAGTGAGAGAGACGGTTATGTTGCCATTGGTGGGGAGTGTGTTGTGGGGAGGGGTGTTTGGGAGGGGTCAGTAAACAGGGCTCAGTAAATGGAGGGTCAGGGGTCAGTGACTGGGGGGGTCAGGGGTTCAGCGAATGAGATTAGAGATCAATCAATGGAGGTTGGGGATTAGTGAATGGAGGTGGGGGTCAATAAATGGGGGCTGGGGGTCAGTCAGTGGGGGTTAGGTCTGAGTGAATGGGGTCAGGGGTCAGTGAATGCGGTTGGCGGTCAGTGAATGGTGGTTGGGGTCTGTGAATAGGGGTCAGGGGTCAGTGAATGGGATTTGGGGGTCAATGAATGGAGGTCAGGGGTCAGTGAATGGGATTTGGGGGTCAATGAATGGAGGTCAGGGGTCAGTGAATGGGGGTCGGGGTCAGCGGATGGTGGTTGGGGTCAGTGAATGGGGGTCAGGGGTCAGCGAATGGGATTTGGGGGGGTCAGTGAATGGGGGTCAGGGGGTCAATGAATGGGGGTCAGGGGTCAGTGAATGGGGGTGTGTTCATTCTCTCCAATGACGAGGATGTGAGTTTAAGCAGTGCGTGCCAATGGCATATTCGACTGGCGAAGCCGGTGCAGCTGTGTGCGATCCTTTCTACAGCGGATGTAAACACACATACACACACCTCCCCCCGTGCCCATCGAACAGCGGGCCTGAGTGAGGCATGCAGGTGATTTTCTCCCCATGTCACCTGTTGCTCACCCTACCTCTTACCCCCCAACACAGACCTCAGGATTTCTGGCAATTCAGTGTTGGCACTATCCCGGCCGCCCACCCCCCCCCCCCCCTCCCCCCCCACCCTGGAGATTCCAGTCCCTGTGCACAGCATCTCCTCAAGCGGCAGGGTGGGGTAGCAGGCTTTGAGGGAGCGTCAGTCCTCTCGGGGGCTGGCCTGTCAGGGTGCAGTGGGACCTATTTCACATAGAGAGGAGAGCGGTGGTTCCCTCAGGGACCCGCACAAGCAGAAAAACAAGCTGGAGGTCCCTGGGTGCTCAGTATCCAGATATCACTCCTGGTGTGAGACACATACACGTCGCACAAACACACAGGGCAGAGCCCGGGCTCCGTTCCCGGCCTATACTGAGTTAGTGTGGGGAGTAAGGGAATGAATTGTCCATCATGTCCCGGGCTTATGGATGGGAGAAAGAGCAAGAATCGCGATTCCCAAAGTCCAGTGATCCTCTGCGAGTACAAGGTGGAGAATTCAGCCTGGTAAAACATCACAAGGTGCATCACAGTCGTGTGATCCAATAACAATTGGTACTGAGCCACATAAGCAGATATTAACACCCAGATGACCAAAAGCTTGGTCAAAGAAATCGGTTTTTAAGGAGTGTCTTGAAGAGAGAGAGAGAGAGAGAGAGACGTGGAGAGGTTTAGGGAGGGAATTCCAGAGCTTAGGGCCCCAGGCGTCTGAAGGCATGGCCGCCAATGGTGGAGCGATGGGAGTCGGGGAATGGGCAAGAGGACGGAATCGGAGGCGCACAGAGATCTGAGGGTTGTACGGGCTGGAGGAGGTTACAGAGATAGGGCGGGTTGTAAGGATTAGATGAGGTTTTTTTTATTCATCAATGGGATGTGAGCATCACTGGCCAGGCCAGCATTTATTGCCCTTGAGAAGGTGGTGGTGAGCTGCCTTCTTGAACCGCTGCAGTCCATGTGGGGTAGGTACACCCACAGTGCTGTTAGGAAGGGAGTTCCAGGATTTTGACCCAGCGACAGTGAAGGAACGGCGATATAGTTCCAAGTCAGGATGGTGTGTGACTTGGAGGGGAACTTGCAGGTGCTGGTATTCCCATGTATTTGCTGCCCTTGTCCTTCTAGTTGGTAGAGGTCGCGGGTTTGGAAGGTGCTGTCTAAGGAGCCTTGGTGCGTTGCTGCAGTGCATCTTGTAGATGGTACACACTGCTGCTACTGTGCGTCGGTGGTGGAGGGAGTGAATATTTGTCGATGGGGTGCCAATCAAGCGGGCTGCTTTGTCCTGGATGGTGTTGAGCTTCTTGAGTGTTGTTGGAGCTGCACCCATCCAGGCAAGTGGAGAGTATTCCATCACACTCCTGACTTGTGCCTTGTAGATGGTGGACAGGCTTTGGGGAGTCAGGAGGTGAGTTACTCGCCACAGAATTCCCAGCCTCTGACCTGCTCTTGTAGCTACGGTATTTATATGGCTATTCCAGTTCAGTTTCTGGTCAATGGTAGCCCCTAGGATGTTGATAGTGGGGGATTCAGCGATGGTAATGCCATTGAATGTCAAGGAGAGATGGTTAGATTCTCTCTTGTTGGAGATTATCATTGCCTGGCACTTGTGTGGTGCGAATGTTACTTGCCACTTATCAGCCCAAGCCTGGATATTGTCCAGGTCTTGCTGCATTTCTACATGGACTGCTTCAGTATCTGAAGAGTCACGAATGGTGCTGAACATTGTGCAATCATCAGCGAACATCCCCACTTCTGACCTTATGATTGAAGGAAGGTCATTGATGAAGCAGCTGAAGATGGTTGGGCCAAGGACACTACCCTGAGGAACTCCTGCAGTGATGTCCTGGAGCTCAGATGATTGACCTCCAACAACCACAACCATCTTCCTTTGCGCGAGGTATGACTCCAGCCAGCGGAGAGTTTTCCCCCTGATTCCCATTGACTTCAGTTTTGCTCGGGCTCCTTGATGCCATACTCGGTCAAATGCTGCCTTGATGTCAAGGGCAGTCACTCTCACCTCACCTCGAGTTCAGCTCTTTTGTCCATGTTTGAACCAAGGCTGTAATGAGGTCAGGAGCTGAGTGGCCCTGGCAGAACCCAAACTGAGCGTCACTGAGCAGGTTAGTGCTAAGCAAGTGCCGTTTGATGGCACTGTTGATGACAACTTCCATCACTTTACCGATGATTGAGGGTAGACTGATGGGGTGGTAATTGGCCAGGTTGGATTTGTCCTGTTTTTCATGGACAGGACATACCTGGGCAATTTTCCACATTGCAGGGTAGATGCCAGTGTTGTAGCTGTACTGGAACAGTTTGGCTAGGGGCAAGTTCTGGAGCACAAGTCTTCAGTACTATTGCCGGAATATCGGAATATTGTCAGGGCCCATAGCCTTTACAGTATCCAGTGCCTTCAGTTGTTTCTTGATATCACGTGGAGTGAATCGAATTGGCTGAAGTCTGGCCTCTGTGATGCTGGGTACTTCAGGAGGAGGCCGAGATGGATCATCAACTCGGCACCTCTAGCTGAAGATTGTTGCAAATGCTTCAGCCTTATCTTTCGCACTGATGTGCTAGGCTCCCCCATCATTGAGGATGGGGATATTTGTGGAGCCACCTCCTCCAGTTAGTTGTTTCATTGTCCACCACCATTCACGGCTGGATGTGGCAGGACTACAGAGCTTAGATCTGATCCGTTGGTTATGGGATCACTTAGCTCTGTCTATCGCATGCTGCTTACACAGTTTGGCATGCAAGTAGTCCTGGGTTGCAGCTTCACCAGGTTGACACCTCATTTTGAGTTATGCCTGGTGCTGCTCCTGGCATGCCCTCCTGTGCTCTTCATTGAACCAGGGTTGCTCTCCTAGGTTGATGGTAATGGTAGAGTGGGGGATATGCCGGACCATGAGGTTACAGATTGTGGTTGAGTACAATTCTGCTGCTGCTGATGGCCCACAGCGCCTCATGGATGCCCAGTTTTGCACTGCTTGATCAGTTCGAAATCTATCCCATTTAGCATGGTGATAGTGCCACTCAACACGATGGACGGTATCCTCAATGTGAAGGCGGGACAGTGAGTACGGGAGCCAGTGTGAGACAGTGAGTACTGGAGCCAGTGTAGGACAGTGAGTACGGGAGCCAGTGTCAGACAGTGAGTACAGGAGCCAGTGTCGGACAGTGAGTACGGGAGCCAGTGCGAGACAGTGAGTATAGGAGCCAGTGCAGGACAGTGAGAACGGGAGCCAGTGCAAGACAGTGAGTACGGGAGCCAGTGCAAGACAGTGAGTACGGGAGCCAGTGCAAGACAGTGAGTACATGAGCCAGTGCAAGACAATGAGTATGGGAGCCAGTGCAGGACAGTGAGTACGGGAGCCAGTGCAGGACAGTGAGTACGGGAGCCAGTGCAGGACAGTGAGTACGGGAGCCAGTGTAGGACAGTGAGTACGGGAGCCAGTGTAGGACAGTGAGTACGGGAGCCAGTGCAGGACAGTGAGTACGGGAGCCAGTGCAGGACAGTGAGTACGGGAGCCAGTGTTGGACAGTGAGTACGGGAGCCAGTGTAGGACAGTGAGTACGGGAGCCAGTGTAGGACAGTGAGTACTGGAGCCAGTGTAGGACAGTGAGTACGGGAGCCAGTGTCGGACAGTGAGTACGGGAGCCAGTGCGAGACAGTGAGTATAGGAGCCAGTGCAGGACAGTGAGAACGGGAGCCAGTGCAAGACAGTGAGTACGGGAGCCAGTGCAAGACAGTGAGTACGGGAGCCAGTGCAAGACAATGAGTATGGGAGCCAGTGCGAGACAGTGAGCATGGGAGCCAGTGCAGGACAGTGAGAAGGGGAGCCAGTGCAAGACAGTGAGTACGGGAGCCAGTGCAAGACAGTGAATACGGGAGCCAGTGCAAGACAGTGAGTACATGAGCCAGTGCAAGACAATGAGTATGGGAGCCAGTGCGAGACAGTGAGCATGGGAGCCAGTGCAGGACAGTGAGTACGGGAGCCAGTGCAGGACAGTGAGTACGGGAGCCAGTGTAGGACAGTGAGTACAGGAGCCAGTGTAGGACAGTGAGTACGGGAGCCAGTGCAGGACAGTGAGTACGGGAGCCAGTGCAGGACAGTGAGTACGGGAGCCAGTGTAGGACAGTGAGTACGGGAGCCAGTGCAGGACAGTGAGTATGGGAGCCAGTGTAGGACAGTGAGTACGGGAGCCAGTGCAGGACAGTGAGTACGGGAGCCAGTGTAGGACAGTGAGTACTGGAGCCAGTGTAGGACAGTGAGTACGGGAGCCAGTGTCGGACAGTGAGTACGGGAGCCAGTGCGAGACAGTGAGTACGGGAGCCAGTGCAAGACAGTGAGTACGGGAGCCAGTGCAAGACAATGAGTATGGGAGCCAGTGCGAGACAGTGAGCATGGGAGCCAGTGCAGGACAGTGAGAAGGGGAGCCAGTGCGAGACAGTGAGAAGGGGAGCCAGTGCGAGACAGTGAGTACGGGAGCCAGTGCAAGACAGTGAGTACGGGAGCCAGTGCAAGACAGTGAGTACATGAGCCAGTGCAAGACAATGAGTATGGAAGCCAGTGCGAGACAGTGAGCATGGGAGCCAGTGTAGGACAGTGAGTACGGGAGCCAGTGCAGGACAGTGAGTACGGGAGCCAGTGTAGGACAGTGAGTACAGGAGCCAGTGTAGGACAGTGAGTACGGGAGCCAGTGCAGGACAGTGAGTACGGGAGCCAGTGCAGGACAGTGAGTACGGGAGCCAGTGTAGGACAGTGAGTACGGGAGCCAGTGTAGGACAGTGAGTACGGGAGCCAGTGCAGGACAGTGAGTACGGGAGCCAGTGTAGGACAGTGAGTATGGGAGCCAGTGCAGGACAGTGAGTACGGGAGCCAGTGTAGGACAGTGAGAACGGGAGCCAATGCAAGACAGTGAGTACGGGAACCAGTGTAGGACAGTGAGTATGGGAGCCAGTGCAGGACAGTGAGTACGGGAGCCAGTGTAGGACAGTGAGTACGGGAGCCAGTGTAGGACAGTGAGTACGGGAGCCAGTGCAGGACAGTGAGTACAGGGAATGATGGGTGAACGGGACTCTGTGTGAGTTAGGATATGGCCGGTTGCAGTGAGGGAGTTTGCAGAGCTGTGGGTACAGGTGCACACACCTAGTGAGCTCCCCAGTCCCTCGTTTACACCTGCTCTCCCAGGCAGAAGATGCAGAGGGAGCTGGAGATTCCCGTGGGGAAGAATGGGACAAGACGGTGTGAGGACTGGAATCCCCACCACACCCGCAGGGAGTGATTATTCCGAGGAGCCTTTTACTCACACTTCAGGACATTTCGATTCAGTCAGGTTTATGATGCAGATTGCCAACCCGTATTTGTGAAGGTATACAGGACAGAATGAGTCCATTCGGCCCATTGTTCCTGTGCTGGCTCTTTGAAGGAGCTATCCGATTAGTCTCAAACTCCCCCTGCTCCCATTCACCCATCACCCCCACTGTGCTCGCTGATCTACACTGGCTCCCTGTCCAGGAACACCTCCATTTTATAATTCCCATCCTCCTTTTCCAATCCCCTCCAGCCCCTACAACCCTCCCTATCTCTGTAACCTCCTCCAGCCCCTACAACCCTTCCCTATCTCTGTAACCTCCTCCAGCCCCTACAACCCTCCCTATCTCTGTAACCTCCTCCAGCCCCTACAACCCTTCCCTATCTCTGTAACCTCCTCCAGCCCCTACAACCCTCCCTCTCTCTGTAACCTCCTCCAGCCCCGACGACCCTCCCTCCCTCTGTAACCTCCTCCAGCCCCGACAACCCTCCCTCTCTCTGTAACCTCCTCCAGCCCCTACAACCCTCCCTCTCTCTGTAACCTCCTCCAGCCCCTACAACCCTCCCTCTCTCTGTAACCTCCTCCAGCCCCTACAACCCTCCCTCTCTCTGTAACCTCCTCCAGCCCCAACAACCCTCCCTCTCTCTGTAACCTCCTCCAGCCCCTACAACCCTCCCTCTCTCTGTAACCTCCTCCAGCCCCTACAACCCTCCCTCTCTCTGTAACCTCCTCCAGCCCCGACAACCCTCCCTCTCTCTGTAACCTCCTCCAGCCCCTACAACCCTCCCTCTCTCTGTAACCTCCTCCAGCCCCGACAACCCTCCCTCTCTCTGTAACCTCCTCCAGCCCCGACAACCCTCCCTATCTCTGTAACCTCCTCCAGTCCCAACACCCCTCCCTATCTCTGTAACCTCCTCCAGTCCCAACACCCCTCCCTATCTCTGTAACCTCCTCCAGCCCCTACACCCTCCGTATCTCAGTAACCTCCTCCAGCCCCTACAACCCTCCCTATCTCTGTAACCTCCTCCAGTCCCTACACCCCTCCCTATCTCTGTAACCTCCTCCAGCCCCGACAACCATCCCTATCTCTGTAACCTCCTCCAGCCCCTACACCCCTCCCTATGTCTGTAACCTCCTCCAGCCCCTACAACCCTCCCTATCTCTGTAACCTCCTCCAGCCCCTACAACCATCCCTATCTCAGTAACCTCCTCCAACCCCGACGGCCCTCTCTATCTCTGTAACCTCCTCCAGTCCCTGCAACCCTCCCTCTCTCTGTAACCTCCTCCAGCCCCTACAACCCTCCCGCTCTCTGTAACCTCCTCCAGCCCCGACAACCCTCCCGCACTCTGTAACCTCCTCCAGCCCCGACAACCCTCCCTCTCTCTGTAACCTCCTCCAGCCCCAACAACCCTCCCTCTCTCTGTAACCTCCTCCAGCCCCTACAACCCTCCCTCTCTCTGTAACCTCCTCCAGCCCCTACAACCCTCCCACTCTCTGTAACCTCCTCCAGCCCCGACAACCCTCCCTCTCTCTGTAACCTCCTCCAGCCCCGACAACCCTCCCTCTCTCTGTAACCTCCTCCAGCCCCTACAACCCTCCCGCTCTCTGTAACCTCCTCCAGCCCCGACAACCCTCCCGCTCTCTGTAACCTCCTCCAGCCCCTACAACCCTCCCTCTCTCTGTAACCTCCTCCAGCCCCGACGACCCTCCCTCCCTCTGTAACCTCCTCCAGCCCCGACAACCCTCCCTCTCTCTGTAACCTCCTCCAGCCCCTACAACCCTCCCTCTCTCTGTAACCTCCTCCAGCCCCTACAACCCTCCCTCTCTCTGTAACCTCCTCCAGCCCCTACAACCCTCCCTCTCTCTGTAACCTCCTCCAGCCCCGACAACCCTCCCTCTCTCTGTAACCTCCTCCAGCCCCTACAACCCTCCCTCTCTCTGTAACCTCCTCCAGCCCCTACAACCCTCCCTCTCTCTGTAACCTCCTCCAGCCCCGACAACCCTCCCTCTCTCTGTAACCTCCTCCAGCCCCTACAACCCTCCCTCTCTCTGTAACCTCCTCCAGCCCCTACAACCCTCCCTCTCTCTGTAACCTCCTCCAGCCCCTACAACCCTCCCTCTCTCTGTAACCTCCTCCAGCCCCGACAACCCTCCCTCTCTCTGTAACCTCCTCCAGCCCCTACAACCCTCCCTCTCTCTGTAACCTCCTCCAGCCCCTACAACCCTCCCTCTCTCTGTAACCTCCTCCAGCCCCGACAACCCTCCCTCTCTCTGTAACCTCCTCCAGCCCCGACAACCCTCCCTCTCTCTGTAACCTCCTCCAGCCCCGACAACCCTCCCGCTCTCTGTAACCTCCTCCAGCCCCGACAACCCTCCCTATCTCTGTAACCTCCTCCAGTCCCAACACCCCTCCCTATCTCTGTAACCTCCTCCAGTCCCAACACCCCTCCCTATCTCTGTAACCTCCTCCAGCCCCTACACCCCTCCGTATCTCAGTAACCTCCTCCAGCCCCTACAACCCTCCCTATCTCTGTAACCTCCTCCAGCCCCGACACCCCTCCCTATCTCTGTAACCTCCTCCAGCCCCTACAACCCTCCCTCTCTCTGTAACCTCCTCCAGCCCCGACAACCCTCCCGCTCTCTGTAACCTCCTCCAGCCCCGACAACCCTCCCTATCTCTGTCACCTCCTCCAGTCCCAACACCCCTCCCTATCTCTGTAACCTCCTCCAGTCCCAACACCCCTCCCTCTCTCTGTAACCTCCTCCAGCCCCTACACCCCTCCGTATCTCAGTAACCTCCTCCAGCCCCTACAACCCTCCCTATCTCTGTAACCTCCTCCAGCCCCGACACCCCTCCCTATCTCTGTAACCTCCTCCAGCCCCTACAACCCTCCCTATCTCTGTAACCTCCTCCAGTCCCTACACCCCTCCCTATCTCTGTAACCTCCTCCAGCCCCGACAACCATCCCTATCTCTGTAACCTCCTCCAGCCCCTACACCCCTCCCTATCTCTGTAACCTCCTCCAGCCCCTACAACCCTCCCTATCTCTGTAACCTCCTCCAGCCCCGACAACCATCCCTATCTCAGTAACCTCCTCCAGCCCCTACAACCCTCCCGCTCTCTGTAACCTCCTCCAGCCCCTACAACCCTCCCGCTCTCTGTAACCTCCTCCAGCCCCGACAACCCTCCCTCTCTCTGTAACCTCCTCCAGTCCCTACAACCCTCCCTATCTCTGTAACCTCCTCCAGCCCCGACAACCCTCCCGCTCTCTGTAACCTCCTCCAGCCCCTACAACCCTCCGGCTCTCTCCGCGTTTAAAACTCTCCAAAAAGCCTCCCTCTTTTTCCAAGATTTTAATCACCTGATCCTTGCAGCTCCTTATGGGGTTCGATGTCTGATATGTTTGATAACATTTACTGTGATGCATTTCGGAATGCCCTATTACGTAATGGGCACAATATATAAATTGATGTTGTTCTTTTCCCCTTTTGAAAGTGCGCGTTCCAGATCACAACAACTCACACTGCGTGACTTATTTCTAAACTTGTGCCAACTTTGTGTCTTTGCCAATTCCTTGAACTCTGTGCCCCCCTGCTTCCTGAACCTTGTACCATCTCTGCCAACACTCTCTGGGGTGTGGGTGACATTACTGCCACCTCCAGTCGAACAGGGTAGCACCCACAACTGCCATCCAAGCCAGCATGGGCCGGCCGGCACTTTGACTACGTGGGGCGTCACAGCATGAGCCAGGTCCTGGCCCCCCCCCCCACCCCACCCCACCACCATCCACAAACACGCAGTATCGCACAGGGGGCATGGGAAAACAAGAGCTAACATTTGTATAGCTTCCCGGGCCATTCCAGAGTGCTTTCCAGCCAATTAAATATTTTCTTTGGACGTGCAGTCACTGTTGCAATTTAGGAAAGGCAACATTTTGTGCACAGCGAGATCCCACAAACAGCAATGCGATAGCTTACAAGGTCTGAGGCCAAGTTACCCAGCACAGGCTCCAAGAGCAGGTCAGAGGCTGGGAATCCTGTGTCGAGTAACTCACCTCCTGACTCCCCAAAGCCTGTCCCACCATCTACAAGGCACAAGTCAGGAGTGTGATGGAATACTCTCCACTTGCCTGACTGGGTGCAGCTCCAACAACACTCAAGAAGCTCGACACCATCCAGGACAAAGTAGCTTGCTTGATTGACACCCCATCCACAAACATTCACTCCCTCCACCACCGACGCACAGTGGCAGCAGTGTGTACCATCTACAAGATGCACTGCAGCAACACACCAAGACTCCTCCGACAGCACCTTCCAAACCCGCGACCTCTAACAACTAGAAGGACAAGGGCAGCAGATGCATGGGAACACCACCACCTGCAAGTTCCCCTCCAAGTCACACACCATCCTGACTTGGAACTATATCGCCGTTCCTTCACTGTCACTGGGTCAAAATCCTGCAAGTGGAACGTGTGTGTGTTAGGAAGAGGACAGGACTGATTGGGCTGTGATGCCTTCTAGGGTTGAATATCCCACTGGGCTGACATGTGAAGAACGAGTTCATAGGAAGATAGGGACACAGGGACAGGAGGAGGCCATTCAGCCCCTCGAGCCTGTTGTGCCATTCATTCATGGCTGATCTACCCCTCTATCCCACTTAACTGCATTGGTTCCATCTCCCATCAAACTCTTAGCCAACAACAACTTTTATTTAGATAGCACCTTTAATGTAATGAAATGTCCCAAGACTCTTGACAGGGGCGTTATCAAACACGATGGAAGATGAAACCACAGTGGATGTTTCCCCTTGTGAAAGAATCTCAAACTAGGGGTCACTGTTTAAAAATAAGGGGTCGCCCATTTAAGACAGAGATGAGGAGAAATTTTTTCTCTCAGATGGTCGTGAGTCTTTGGAATTCTCTTCCTCAAAAGGTGGTGGAAGCAGAGTCTTTGAATATTTTTAAGGCAGAGGTAGATAGATTCTTGATAAGCAAGGGGGTGAAAGGTTATCGGAGGTAGGCGGGAATGTGGAGTTGAGGTTACAATCAGATCAGTATTGGGTGATGGAGCAGGCTCGAGGGGCCGAGTGGCCTAATCCTGCTCCCAATTTGCACTTGAAATCAAGCCACATAAGGAGATAATAGGACAGGTGACCGAAAGCTCAAAGAGGTCGGTTTTTTAAGGAGCATCTTAAAGGAGGAGAGAGAGAGGCGGAGAGGTTTTGGGAGGGAATTCCAGAGCTTAGGGCCCCAGGCAGCTGAAGGCACGGCCGCCAACGGTGGAGCGATGGGAATCGGGGGGATGGGCAAGAGGCCGGAATTGGAGGAGCGCAGAGATCTCGGAGGGTTGTAGGGGCTGGAGGAGGTTATAGAGATAGGGAGGGTTGTAGGGGCTGGAGGAGGTTATAGAGATAGGGAGGGTTGTAGGGTCTGGAGGAGGTTACAGAGATAGGGAGGGTTGTAGGGTCTGGAGGAGGTTACAGAGATAGGGAAGGGCCGAGGCTATGGAGGGATTTGAACACATGGCTGAGAATTTTAAAATCGAGGTGTTGCTTCACTGGGTGTCAGTGTCGGTCAGTGAGCACAGGGGGTGATGGGGGAACTGGACTTGGTGTGAGTTCGGACACGGGCAGCAGAGTTTTGGATGAACTTGACTTTTCGGAGAGTAGAATGTGGGAGAGCAGCCAGGAGAGTGTTGGAATAGTCAAGTCTCGCAGTTACAAAGGCATTAGAGGGAAGTTGAAGAAGCAGATCACTGGAAAGAGAAACCGAGTTAATATTTGAGGTTGGTGACCTTTCATCAGAGGTGAAAAATGTTAGAGATGTGACAGGTTTGCAGTAAGCACAAGGAAAGCAAGGGGGAGGGAGTGAAAAATAATAGGGATGTTCTGTAATGGGCTGGGAGGCGGAGAGATTAAAGGACAAAAGGGATGATGTTGCAAAGGCTAAAGCGGATGGTCATTGGACAAGTAAAGAAAGACAAGGTAGGCCGAGAGGACACAGAAATGGAGAAAACAGAATAGCAGCAGAGGAGGGAGGCATGGGAAAAGTGGCATTCACTCTTTCCCACATTCCCTCCTCTCTCTCTCTCTTTTGTTCTTTCTCTCTTACGTGTTCAGTCATTCAGTATATTTCACTGTCTCTCTCCCTATCTCTCTCTGTCTCTCTGTCTCTCTCTCTCTCTCTGTCCATCTCTCTCTCTCTCTGTGTTTCTCTCTCTGTCTCTCCCTCTCTCTGTCTGTCTCTCTGTGTTTCTCTCTCTGTCTCTCCCTCTCTCGGTCTGTCTGTCTGTCTCTCTCTCTCTCTGTGTTTCTCTCCCTGTCTCTCTCTCTGTCTCTGTCTCTCTCTCTCTCTCTCTCTCTGTCTCCCTCTCTCTCTCTCCCTGTGTCGTCCCGCTGGTGACTTGGCCCTGGGAGGATGCAGCCAGGAACTCTGGTTGACACGGAGAGAAGGAAATGTCTGTGTGTATCTGTGTGTCTGCGGTTGGCACAATCTTAAATTAAAACCAAAAGAGAGATTGTGAGGGAGGGAGGGAACAAGATGTGTCACGACCACAACAATGAGGCACCTAGCGCTGCCTGCTCCCTATCAGTGCAGAGGAAGGGGAGTGCGCTGAGGCCGGATGTGTCGAGGGGGCTGTTAGTGGGCTGCTGATGGTTCTTTCGGGGAATTTACACCACGCCTGCACCTCTGCACTCTTCCCCCCGACTACCTAGAAATCACCTGAGAGCCACATCCGCTACTTACCCCAGTGAGACATCCAGCAACAACTCAAACCACACAAACGGATGAAGCAGAAGTACCTTTGTTACAGAGAGTGTAAAGGGCCCAATCTGTTCATACATCTGACTGCTGATTCCCTCAGCATCGGCCCTCCCTATCTCTGTAACCTCCTCCAGTCCCTACAACCCTCCCTATCTCTGTAACCTCCTCCAGTCCCTACAACCCTCCCTATCTCTGTAACTTCCTCCAGTCCCTACAACCCTCCCTATCTCTGTAACCTCCTCCAGTCCCTACAACCCTCCCTATCTCTGTAACCTCCTCCAGTCCCTACAACCCTCCCTATCTCTATAACCTCCTCCAGTCCCTACAACCCTTCTTATCTCTGTAACTTCCTCCAGTCCCTACAACCCTCCCTATCTCTGTAACCTCCTCCAGCCCCTACAACCCTCCCTATCTCTGTAACCTCCTCCAGTCCCTACAACCCTTCTTATCTCTGTAACTTCCTCCAGTCCCTACAACCCTCCCTATCTCTGTAACCTCCTCCAGTCCCTACCACCCTCCCTATCTCTGTAACCTCCTCCAGTCCCTACAACCCTCCCTATCTCTGTAACCTCCTCCAGTCCCTACAACCCTCCTTATCTCTGTAACTTCCTCCAGTCCCTACAACCCTCCCTATCTCTGTAACCTCCTCCAGTCCCTACAACCCTCCTTATCTCTGTAACTTCCTCCAGTCCCTACAACCCTCCTTATCTCTGTAACTTCCTCCAGTCCCTACAACCCTCCCTATCTCTGTAACCTCCTCCAGCCCCTACAACCCTCCCTATCTCTGTAACCTCCTCCAGCCCCTACAACCCTCCCTATCTCTGTAACCTCCTCCAGCCCCTACAACCCTCCCTATCTCTGTAACCTCCTCCAGCCCCTACAACCCTCCCTATCTCTGTAACCTCCTCCAGCCCCTACAACCCTCCCTGTCTCTGTAACCTCCTCCAGTCCCTACAACCCTCCCTATCTCTGTAACCTCCTCCAGTCCCTACAACCCTCCCTATCTCTGTAACTTCCTCCAGTCCCTACAACCCTCCCTATCTCTGTAACCTCCTCCAGCCCCTACAACCCTCCCTATCTCTGTAACCTCCTCCAGTCCCTACAACCCTCCCTATCTCTGTAACCTCCTCCAGTCCCTACAACCCTCCCTATCTCTGTAACCTCCTCCAGCTCCTGCAATCCTCCCTATCTCTGAGCTCCTCTAATTCCGGCCTCTTGCACATCCCCCGATTCCCATCGCTCCACCATTGGCGGCCGTGCCTTCATTGCCTGGTCCCTAAGCTCTGGAATTCCCTCTGGAACAGCGCTCTCTCTTTCAGATGCTCCTTAAAACGGACCCCTCTGGCCGACCTTCTGTTAAACTGTCCTAATATCTCCTGATGTGGCTCATCGTGACATTTTGTCTAGTAATGCTCATGAGAAACAGCTTGGGGTGTTTTATTAGGTGAAAGGCGCTATATAAATGAAAGTTGCACATTCTTCAATCTTTGACTCCGTCACCTTCCCCTGACTTTAATTCCTCCTCTCTCACCATGAGGCCAGGTTTACACTTCATCAGCACCTCCACATGGGTTAAAGAGCAGAAGAGGTCCCTGTCCTCACCACCAATTCTCCCCTCCTCTGAACCGTGTCTCAATCACAGGTAGGATCAGGCCCGACAGCGAGGCACCACATGGGTGAACAGCCTGCTCATTCTCCACACTCGTACATCAAGACGGAGGCCTGTGACGGTGGCCGTTATCGCTTAGGGTCAACACCGCAGCACCAATCGGGACCTGAATTAGAATCAATGAGGCCTGCACCTGAATTAGACACAATGAGGCCTGTACCTCAATTAGAGTCAATGAGGCCTGCACCTGAATTAGACACAATGAGGCCTGTACCTCAATTAGAGTCAATTAGGCCTGCACCTGAGTTAGAATCAATGAGGCCTGTACCTGAATTAGAGTCAATGAGGCCTGTACCTGGATTAGAGTCAATCAGGCCTGCATCTGAGTTAGAATCAATGAGGCCTGTACCTGGATTAGACACAATGAGGCCTGTACCTCAATTAGAGTCAAAGAGGCCTGTACCTGGATAAGAGTCAATGAGGCCTGCACCTGAGTTAGAATCAATGAGGCCTGTACCTGGATTAGAATCAATGAGGCCTGCACCTGGAAAAGACACAATGAGGACTGCACCTGAATTAGACACAATGAGGCCTGTACCTGAATTAGACACAATGAGGCGTGTACCTCAATTAGAGTCAATGAGGCCTGTACCTGGATTAGAGTCAATCAGGCCTGCACCTGAGTTAGAATCAATGAGGCCAGTACCTGGATTAGATTCAATGAGGCCTGCATCTGGATTAGAGTCAATGAGGTCTGCACCTGAGTTAGAATCAATGAGGCCTGTACCTGGATTAGAATCAATGAGGCCTGCATCTGGATTAGACACAATGAGGCCTGTACCTCAATTAGAGTCAAAGAGGCCTGTACCTGGATTAGAGTCAATGAGGCCTGCACCTGAGATAGAATCAATGAGGCCTGTACCTGGATTAGAATCAATGAGGCCTGCACCTGGATTAGACACAATGAGGCCTGCACCTGAATTAGACACAATGAGGCCTGTACCTGAGTTAGAATCAATGAGGCCTGTACCTGGATTAGAATCAATGAGGCCTGCACCTGGATTAGACACAATGAGGCCTGTACCTCAATTAGAGTCAATGAGGCCTGTACCTGGATTAGAGTCAATCAGGCCTGCACCTGAGTTAGAATCAATGAGGCCTGTACCTGGATTAGAATCAATGAGGCCTGCACCTGGATTAGATACAATGAGGCCTGTACCTCAATTAGAGTCAAAGAGGCCTGTACTTGGATTAGAGTCAATGAGGCCTGCACCTGAGTTAGAATCAATGAGGTTTGTACCTGGATTAGAATCAATGAGGCCTGCACCTGGATTAGACATAATGAGGCCTGCACCTGAATTAGACACAATGAGGGCTGTACTTGAGTTAGAATCAATGAGGCCTGTACCTGGATTAGACCCAATGAAGCCTGCACTTGGATTAGACACAATGAGGCCTGTACCTGGATTAGAGTCAATGAGGCCTGTACCTGGACTAGACACAATGAGGCCTGCACCTGGATTAGAGTCAATGAGGCCTCTGTGAGTCCCACACCTGGATCAGAGTCAGTGTGAGTCCCTCACCTGGATCAGAGTCAGTGTGAGTCCCGCTCCTGGATCAGAGTCAGTGTGAGTCTCACTCCTGGATCAGAGTCAGTGTGAGTCCCGCTCCTGAATCAGAGTCAGTGTCAGTCCCACACCTGGATCAGAGTCAGTGTGAGTCCCGCTCCTGGATCAGAGTCAGTGTGAGTCCCACACCTGGATCACAGTCAGTGTGAGTCCCGCAACTAGATCAGAGTCAGTGTGAGTCACGCACCTGGATCAGTGTCAGTGTGAGTCCCGCTCCTGGATCAGAGTCAGTGTGAGTCCCACACCTGGATCACAGTCAGTGTGAGTCCCGCACCTGGATCAGTGTCAGTGTGAGTCCCGCTCCTGAATCAGAGTCAGTGTGAGTTCCACACCTGGATCAGAGTCAGTGTGAGTCCCACACCTGGATCAGAGTCAGTGTGAGTCCCACACCTGGATCAGAGTCAGTGTGAGTCCCACACCTGGATCAGAGTCAATGTGAGTCCCGCTCCTGAATCAGAGTTAGTGTGAGTCCCACACCTGGATCAGATTCAGTGTGAGACCCGCTCCTGGATCAGAGTCAGTGTGAGTCCCACACCTGGATCAGAGTCAGTGTGAGTCCCGCTCCTGAATCAGAGTCAGTGTGAGACCTGCTCCCGGATCAGAGTCAGTGTGAGTCCCACACCTGGATCAGAGTCAGTGTGAGTCCCACACCTGGATCAGAGTCAATGTGAGTCACGCTCCTGAATCAGAGTCAGTGTGAGGCCCGCTCCTGAATCAGAGTCAGAGTGAGTCCCACACCTGGATCAGAGTCAGAGTGAGTCCCACACCTGGATCAGAGTCAGTGTGAGTTCCACACCTGGATCAGAGTCAGTGTGAGTCCCACACCTGGATCAGAGTCAGTGTGCGTCCCACACCTGGATCAGAGTCAGTGTGAGTCCCACACCTGGATCAGAGTCAGTGTGAGTCCCACACCTGGATCAGAGTCAATGTGAGTCACGCACCTGGATCAGTGTCAGTGTGAGTCCCACACCTGGATCAGAGTCAGTGTGAGTCCCACACCTGGATCAGAGTCAATGTGAGTCACGCACCTGGATCAGAGTCAATGTGAGTCCCACACCTGGATCAGAGTCAGTGTGAGTCCCACACCTGGATCAGAGTCAATGTGAGTCCCACACCTGGATCAGAGTCAATGTGAGTCACGCACCTGGATCAGAGTCAGTGTGAGTCCCACACCTGGATCAGAGTCAGTGTGAGTCCCACACCTGGATCAGAGTCAATGTGAGTCACGCACCTGGATCAGAGTCAATGTGAGTCCCACACCTGGATCAGAGTCAGGGTGAGTCCCACACCTGGATCAGAGTCAATGTGAGTCCCACACCTGGATCAGAGTCAGTGCGAGTCCCACGCCTGGATCAGAGTCAATGTGAGTCCCACACCTGGATCAGAGTCAGTGTGAGTCCCACACCTGGATCAGAGTCAATGTGAGTCCCACACCTGGATCGGAGACAATGTGAGTCCCACACCTGGATCAGAGTCAGTGTGAGTCCCACACCTGGATCAGAGTCAATGTGAGTCCCACACCTGGATCAGAGTCAGTGTGAGTCGTGCTCCTGGATCAGAGTCAGTGTGAGTCGTGCTCCTGGATCAGAGTCAGTGTGAGTCCCACACCTGGATCAGAGTCAGTGTGAGTCCCACACCTGGATCAGAGTCAGTGTGAGTCCCACACCTGGATCAGAGTCAGTGTGAGTCGTGCTCCTGGATCAGAGTCAGTGTGAGTCCCACACCTGGATCAGAGTCAGTGTGAGTCCCACACCTGGATCAGAGTCAGTGTGAGTCCCACACCTGGATCAGAGTCAATGTGAGTCCCACACCTGGATCAGAGTCAGTGTGAGTCCCACACCTGGATCAGAGTCAGTGTGAGTCCCACACCTGGATCAGAGTCAATGTGAGTCCCACACCTGGATCAGAGTCAGTGTGAGTCCCACACCTGGATCAGAGTCAATGTGAGTCCCACACCTGGATCAGAGTCAGTGTGAGTCCCACACCTGGATCAGAGTCAGTGTGAGTCGTGCTCCTGGATCAGAGTCAGTGTGAGTCCCACACCTGGATCAGAGTCAGTGTGAGTCCCACACCTGGATCAGAGTCAGTGTGAGTCCCACACCTGGATCAGTGTCAGTGTGAGTCCCACACCTGGATCAGAGTCAGTGTGAGTCCCACACCTGGATCAGAGTCAGTGTGAGTCCCACACCTGGATCAGAGTCAGTGTGAGTCCCACACCTGGATCAGAGTCAGTGTGAGTCCCACACCTGGATCAGAGTCAGTGTGAGTCCCACACCTGGATCAGAGTCAGTGTGAGTCCCACACCTGGATCAGAGTCAGTGTGAGTCCCACACCTGGATCAGAGTCAGTGTGAGTCGTGCTCCTGGATCAGAGTCAGTGTGAGTCCCACACCTGGATCAGAGTCAGTGTGAGTCGTGCTCCTGGATCAGAGTCAGTGTGAGTCCCACACCTGGATCAGAGTCAGTGTGAGTCCCACACCTGGATCAGAGTCAGTGTGAGTCCCACACCTGGATCAGAGTCAGTGTGAGTCCCACACCTGGATCAGAGTCAGTGTGAGTCCCACACCTGGATCAGAGTCAGTGTGAGTCCCACACCTGGATCAGTGTCAGTGTGAGTCCCACACCTGGATCAGAGTCAGTGTGAGTCCCACACCTGGATCAGAGTCAGTGTGAGTCCCACACCTGGATCAGAGTCAGTGTGAGTCCCACACCTGGATCAGAGTCAGTGTGAGTCCCACACCTGGATCAGAGTCAGTGTGAGTCCCACACCTGGATCAGTGTCAGTGTGAGTCCCACACCTGGATCAGAGTCAGTGTGAGTCCCACACCTGGATCAGAGTCAGTGTGAGTCCCACACCTGGATCAGAGTCAGTGTGAGTCCCACACCTGGATCAGAGTCAGTGTGAGTCCCACACCTGGATCAGAGTCAGTGTGAGTCCCACACCTGGATCAGAGTCAGTGTGAGTCCCACACCTGGATCAGAGTCAGTGTGAGTCCCACACCTGGATCAGAGTCAGTGTGAGTCCCACACCTGGATCATAGTCAGTGTGAGTCCCACACCTGGATCAGAGTCAGTGTGAGTCCCACACCTGGATCAGAGTCAGTGTGAGTCCCACACCTGGATCAGAGTCAGTGTGAGTCCCACACCTGGATCAGAGTCAGTGTGAGTCCCACACCTGGATCAGAGTCAGTGTGAGTCCCACACCTGGATCAGAGTCAGTGTGAGTCCCACACCTGGATCAGAGTCAGTGTGAGTCGTGCTCCTGGATCAGAGTCAGTGTGAGTCCCACACCTGGATCAGAGTCAGTGTGAGTCGTGCTCCTGGATCAGAGTCAGTGTGAGTCCCACACCTGGATCAGAGTCAGTGTGAGTCCCACACCTGGATCAGAGTCAGTGTGAGTCGTGCTCCTGGATCAGAGTCAGTGTGAGTCGTGCTCCTGGATCAGAGTCAGTGTGAGTCCCACACCTGGATCAGAGTCAGTGTGAGTCCCACACCTGGATCAGAGTCAGTGTGAGTCCCACACCTGGATCAGAGTCAGTGTGAGTCCCACACCTGGATCAGAGTCAGTGTGAGTCCCACACCTGGATCAGAGTCAGTGTGAGTCGTGCTCCTGGATCAGAGTCAGTGTGAGTCCCACACCTGGATCAGAGTCAGTGTGAGTCCCACACCTGGATCAGAGTCAGTGTGAGTCCCACACCTGGATCAGAGTCAGTGTGAGTCCCACACCTGGATCAGAGTCAGTGTGAGTCCCACACCTGGATCAGAGTCAGTGTGAGTCCCACACCTGGATCAGAGTCAGTGTGAGTCCCACACCTGGATCAGAGTCAGTGTGAGTCCCACACCTGGATCAGAGTCAGTGTGATTCGTGCTCCTGGATCAGAGTCAGTGTGAGTCGTGCTCCTGGATCAGAGTCAGTGTGAGTCGTGCTCCTGGATCAGAGTCAGTGTGAGTCCCACACCTGGATCAGAGTCAGTGTGAGTCCCACACCTGGATCAGAGTCAGTGTGAGTCGTGCTCCTGGATCACAGTCAGTGTGAGTCGTGCTCCTGGATCAGAGTCAGTGTGAGTCCCACACCTGGATCAGAGTCAGTGTGAGTCGTGCTCCTGGATCACAGTCAGTGTGAGTCGTGCTCCTGGATCAGAGTCAGTGTGAGTCGTGCTCCTGGATCAGAGTCAGTGTGAGTCCCACACCTGGATCAGAGTCAGTGTGAGTCCCACACCTGGATCAGAGTCAGTGTGAGTCGTGCTCCTGGATCACAGTCAGTGTGAGTCGTGCTCCTGGATCAGAGTCAGTGTGAGTCGTGCTCCTGGATCAGAGTCAGTGTGAGTCCCACACCTGGATCAGAGTCAGTGTGAGTCGTGCTCCTGGATCAGAGTCAGGGTGAGTCCCACACCTGGATCAGAGTCAGTGTGAGTCCCACACCTGGATCAGAGTCAGTGTGAGTCCCACACCTGGATCAGAGTCAGTGTGAGTCCCACACCTGGATCAGAGTCAGTGTGAGTCCCACACCTGGATCAGAGTCAGTGTGAGTCCCACACCTGGATCAGAGTCAGTGTGAGTCCCACACCTGGATCAGAGTCAGTGTGAGTCCCACACCTGGATCAGAGTCAGTGTGAGTCCCACACCTGGATCAGAGTCAGTGTGAGTCCCACACCTGGATCAGAGTCAGTGTGAGTCCCACACCTGGATCAGAGTCAGTGTGAGTCCCACACCTGGATCAGAGTCAGTGTGAGTCCCACACCTGGATCAGAGTCAGTGTGAGTCGTGCTCCTGGATCAGAGTCAGTGTGAGTCCCACACCTGGATCAGAGTCAATGTGAGTCGTGCTCCTGGATTACAGAGAATGAGACCTGTGGGATCAGATGGATAGGGAAGTGAAGGGGAGGGTCAGTGATAGTAGAGGGGAGATGGATTGACTGGAGGGTGAGGGTAGGGAATGTTTTGGGGGACGGAGAGTCTGGGGTGTTTGGCCAATTCTAAGCCCCGTGACTGAATCAATGGAGGTTCAGACCTCTGCCCAAGTCTGTTGCCAGTTTCCGGAGGTTTCTGCCTGTCCTTATTTCTTTCCACCTCCTTCTCCCTCTCTCTCTCTTTGTCCCTCGCTCTTTGTCCCACTTCCCCATCTCGCTGCCCCCTCTCGCCCTCCCTTTCCCTCTGCGTCTTTTCACTTTCTCCCCATCTCTTGCTCTATCTCCATTTCTCCCTCTCACTTTCTCTCTCCTCACCGTTTACTCTCTGTCTCTCCCCCACTCTCTCCCACACTCACCCTCTCTCACTCTCTCATTTCCTTTTTACTTCACACTTTCTGACTCACTCTCTCGCCTCCCTCTCCCTTTCTCTTTCCCTCTCTCTCTTACCCCTCTCTCACTGTCTCTTTCACTCCTCCTCTTTCTTTCCTTTCTCTGTCACTATCACTTTCCCTCATTCCCGCCCCCTCTACCTCTCTCCTTCTCCCTATCTCTCCCTGTATGTGTCTTTCCTTCTCTCCCTCCCTTTCTCTCCCACCCTCCAACTCGCTTTCTCTCGCCTCCCTTTCCCTCTCTCTCTCTCTCTCTCTCTCTTTCTCTCCATCTCTCTCTCCCCCCTCTCTCTCTCCACCCCCTCTCTCTCTCTCTCTCCCCCCATCTCCCTCTCTCTCTCCATCTCCCTCTCTCTCTCCCCTCCCTCCCTCTCTCTCTCCCCTCCCTCCCTCTCTCTCCCTTTCTCTCTCTCCCTCTCTCTCACTCTCTCTCTCTCCCCTCCCTCCCTCTCTCTCCCTTTCTCTCTCCCCCTCTCTCTCTCTTCCTCTCTCTCTCTCCCCTCCCTCCCTCTCTCTCCCTTTCTCCCTATATCTCTCTCTCTCTCTTCCTCTCTCTCTCTCACCCCCATCTCTCTCTCTCTCTCCCCTCCCTCCCTCTCTCTCCCTTTCTCTCCTTCCCTCTCTCTCTCTTCCTCTCTCTCCCTCTCTCTCTCTCTCTCTCTCTCCCCTCCCTCCCTCTCTCTCCCTTTCTCTCCTTCCCTCTCTCTCTCTTCCTCTCTCTCCCTCTCTCTCTCTCTCTCTCTCTCTCCCTGGCTGCTCTCACAGGCCTCTCTGTAAGAAGAGCTTGTTTTTGTGGTGAGTGAGTTGTTGAGTTCACCAGCTGAGAGGTTGGTTGCCTAGCAGCCGTTGTACACGGGCAGGGACAGTTTAATTAGCTGATGAGAGGCATCTAACCTGCACACATGCCCCTCGAGAGGCGAAAGCTGTTTACCAGGCGGGGCATTGACAAGAGAGAGAGAGAGATTACTGAACAAGTCGATGAATATGCTAATTGCTCCGAAGCTTCTTCACAAACACTTGTTGCACATGTGTGGGATCGCAGTCACGTGTCGGGTTAGCACTTCTCAACTGGGAGCGAGAGCAGGTCAGAGGACAGGTAGGCCTCAGGCTGCTTAGGTGCCAACTGGGCCTCAGGGGTTGCACTCTGCCCTCTGAGTCAGAAAGCCGTGAGTTGGAGTTCCAGTCCAGAGGTGAGGATTCCATATACCAGTCCGACTCCCTCACTTCCAGAAATAAGGGAGCGCCGCACTGTCACAGGGTCAGTACTGAGGGAGTGCCGCACTGTCACAGGGTCAGTACTGAGGGAGCGCCGCACTGTCACAGGGTCAGTACTGAGGGAGTGCCGCACTGTCACAGGGTCAGTACTGAGGGAGCGCCGCACTGTCACAGGGCCAGTACTGAGGGAGCGCTGCACTGTCACAGGGTCAGTACTGAGGGAGTGCTGCACTGTCACAGGGTCAGTACTGAGGGAGCGCCGCACTGTCACAGGGTCAGTACTGAGGGAGTGCCGCACTGTCACAGGGCCAGTACTGAGGGAGCGCTGCACTGTCACAGGGTCAGTACTGAGGGAGTGCGCACTGTCGGAGGGTCAGTACTGAGGGAGTGCTGCACTGTCGGAGGGTCAGTACTGAGGGAGTGCTGCACTGTCGGAGGGTCAGTACCAAGGGAGCGCCGCACTGTCACAGGGTCAGTACTGAGGGAGTGCGCACTGTCGGAGGGTCAGTACTGAGGGAGTGCTGCACTGTCAGAGGGTCAGTACTGAGGGAGTGCCGCACTGTCACAGGGTCAGTACTGAGGGAGTGCTGCACTGTCGGACAGTCAGTACTGAGGGAGCGCCGCACTGTCGGAGGGTCAGTACTGAGGGAGTGCTGCACTGTCGGACAGTCAGTACTGAGGGAGTGCCGCACTGTCGGAGGGTCAGTACTGAGGGAGTGCTGCACTGTCAGAGGGTCAGTACTGAGGGAGTGCTGCACTGTCAGAGGGTCAGTACTGAGGGAGCGCTGCACTGTCAGAGGGTCAGTACTGAGGGAGCGCCGCACTGTCACAGGGTCAGTACTGAGGGAGCGCTGCACTGTCACAGGGTCAGTACTGAGGGAGTGCTGCACTGTCACAGGGTCAGTACCAAGGGAGCGCCGCACTGCCGGAGGGTCAGTACTGAGGGAGCGCCGCACTGTCACAGGGTCAGTACTGAGGGAGTGCTGCACTGTCGGAGGGTCAGTACTGAGGGAGCGCCGCACTGTCGGAGGGTCAGTACTGAGGGAGTGCCGCACTGTCACAGGGTCAGTACTGAGGGAGTGCTGCACTGTCGGACAGTCAGTACTGAGGGAGCGCTGCACTGTCAGAGGGTCAGTACTGAGGGAGTGCCGCACTGTCGGAGGGTCAGTACTGAGGGAGCGCTGCACTGTCAGAGGGTCAGTACTGAGGGAGTGCCGCAGTGTTGGAGGGTCAGTACTGAGGGAGCGCCGCATTGTCGGTGGGTCAGTACTGAGCGAGCGCTGCACTGTCAGAGGGTCAGTACTGAGGGAGCGCCGCACTGTCGGAGGGTCAGTACTGAGGGAGCGCTGCACTGTCGGAGGGTCAGTACTGAGGGAGCGCCGCACTGTCGGAGGGGCAGTGCTGAGGGAATGCTGCACTGTCAGAGGGTCAGTACTGAGGGAGTGCCGCAGTGTTGGAGGGTCAGTACTGAGCGAGCGCTGCACTGTCAGAGGGTCAGTACTGAGGGAGTGCTGCACTGTCAGAGGGTCAGTACTGAGGGAGTGCCGCAGTGTTGGAGGGTCAGTACTGAGCGAGCGTTGCACTGTCAGAGGGTCAGTACTGAGGGAGCGCCGCACTGTCGGAGGGGCAGTGCTGAGGGAATGCTGCACTGTCAGAGGGTCAGTACTGAGGGAGTGCCGCAGTGTTGGAGGGTCAGTACTGAGCGAGCGCTGCACTGTCAGAGGGTCAGTACTGAGGGAGCGCCGCACTGTCGGAGGGGCAGTGCTGAGGGAGCACCGCACTGTCGGAGGGTCAGTACTGAGGGAGCGCTGCACTGTCAGAGGGTCAGTACTGAGGGAGCGCCGCACTGTCGGAGGGGCAGTGCTGAGGGAGTGCTGCACTGTCGGAGGGGCAGTGCTGAGGGAATGCTGCACTGTCAGAGGGTCAGTACTGAGGGAGTGCCGCACTGTTGGAGGGTCAGTACTGAGCGAGCGCTGCACTGTCAGAGGGTCAGTACTGAGGGAGCGCCGCACTGTCGGAGGGGCAGTGCTGAGGGAATGCTGCACTGTCAGAGGGTCAGTACTGAGGGAGTGCCGCAGTGTTGGAGGGTCAGTACTGAGGGAGCGCCGCATTGTCGGTGGGTCAGTACTGAGGGAGTGCTGCACTGTCAGAGGGTCAGTACTGAGGGAGTGCTGCACTGTCAGAGGGTCAGTACTGAGGGAGTGCTGCACTGTCAGAGGGTCAGTACTGAGGGAGTGCTGCACTGTCGGAGGGTCAGTACTGAGGGAGCGCCATTCAATCTGGCTTCCCTCTAATATAAGGTCAGAAGTGGGGATGTTCGCTGATGATTGCACAATGTTCAGCACCATTCACAACTCCTCAGATACTGAAGCAGTCCGTGTAGAAATGCAGCATTCCTGGACAATATCCAGGCTTGGGCTGATAAGTGGCAAGTAACATTCACGCCACACAAGTGCCAGGCAATGACCATCTCTAACAAGAGAGAATCTAACCATCTCCCCTTGACATTCAACGGCATTACCATCGCTGAATCCCCCACTATCAACATCCTAGGGGCTACCATTGACCAGAAACTGAACTGGAGTAGCCATATAAATACCGTGGCTACAAGAGCAGGTCAGAGGCTGGGAATCCTGCGGTGAGTAACTCACCTCCTGACTCCCCAATGCCTGTCCACCATCTACAAGGCACAAGACAGGAGTGTGATGGAATACTCTCCACTTGCCTGGATGGGTGAAGCTCCAACAACACTCAAGAAGCTCGACACCATCCAGGACAAAGCAGCCCGCTTGATTGGCACCCCATCCACAAACATTCACTCCCTCCACCACCGACGCACGGTGGCAGCAGTGTGTACCATCTACAGGATGCACTGCAGCAATGCACCAAGGCTCCTTACACAGCACCTTCCAGACCCGCAACCTCTACCAATTAGAAATACAAGGGCAGCAGACGCATGGGAACACCACCACCTGCAAGTTCCCCTCCAAGTCACACACCATCCTGATTTGGAACTATATCACTGTTCCTTCACTATCACTGAGTCAAAATCCTGGAACTCCCTTCCTAACAGCACTGTGGGTGTACCTACCCCACATGGACTGCAGCGGTTCAAGAAGGCAGCTCACCACCACCTTCTCAAGGGCAATTAGGGATGGGGAACAAATGCTGGCCTAGCCAGCGGCACCC
>NC_090409.1:33186404-33198904 GCF_036365525.1 Heterodontus francisci | reverse complement strand
TACAGACTGGAATCTAATCGAGGGGTTTGGGTGGTTTATACATAGAATAACAGATACCCGGGAGTGAGTTACAGACTGGAATCTAATCGAGGGGTTCGGGTGGTTTATATATAGAATAACAGATACCCGGGAGTGAGTTACAGGCTGGAATCTAATCGAGGGGTTCGGGTGGTTTATATATAGAATAACAGATACCCGGGAGTGAGTTACAGGCTGGAATCTAATCGAGGGGTTCGGGTGGTTTATATATAGAATAACAGATACCCGGGAGTGAGTTACAGACTGGAATCTAATCGAGGGGTTCAGGTGGTTTATATATAGAATAACAGATACCCGGGAGTGAGTTACAGACTGGAATCTAATCGAGGGGCTCGGGGGGGTTTATATATAGAATAACAGATACCCGGGAGTGAGTTACAGACTGGAATCTAATCGAAGGATTCGGGGGGTTTATATATAGAATAACAGATACCCGGGAGTGAGTTACAGACTGCAATCGAATCGAGGGGTTTGGGTGGTTTATATACAGAATAACAGATACCCGGGAGTGAGTTACAGACTGCAATCTAATCGAAGGGTTCGGGGGGTTTATATATAGAATAACAGATACCCGGGAGTGAGTTACAGACTGGAATCTAATCGAAGGGTTCGGGGGGGTTTATATATAGAATAACAGATACCCGGGAGTGAGTTACAGACTGCAATCTAATCGAAGGGTTCGGGGGGTTTATATATAGAATAACAGATACCCGGGAGTGAGTTACAGACTGCAATCTAATCGAAGGGTTCGGGGGGTTTATATATAGAATAACAGATACCCGGGAGTGACTTACAGACTGGAATCTAATCGAGGGGTTCAGGTGGTTTAGATAGAATAACAGATACCCGGGTGTGAGTTACAGACTGGAATCTAATCGAGGGGTTCGGGTGGTTTATATATAGAATAACAGATACCCGGGAGTGAGTTACAGGCTGGAATCTAATCGAGGGGTTCGGGTGGTTTATATATAGAATAACAGATACCCGGGAGTGAGTTACAGACTGGAACCTAATTGAGGGGTTCGGGGGGTTTATATATAGAATAACAGATACCCGGGAGTGAGTTACAGACTGGAACCTAATTGAGGGGTTCGGGGGGTTTATATATAGAATAACAGATACCCGGGAGTGAGTTACAGACTGGAACCAAATTGAGGGGTTCGGGTGGTTTATATATAGAAGAACAGATACCCGGGAGTGATTTACAGACAGGAATCTAATCGAGGGGTTCGGGTGGTTTATGTATAGAATACCAGACACCTGGGAGTGAGTTACAGACTGGAATCTAATCGAGGGGTTCGGGTGGTTTATATATAGAATAACAGATACCCGGGAGTGAGTTACAGACTGGAATCTAATCGAGGGGTTCGGGGGGTTTATATATAGAATAACAGATACCCGGAAGTGAGTTACAGACTGGAATCTAATCGAGGGGTTCGGGTGGTTTATATATAGAATAACAGATATCCGGGAGTGAGTTACAGACTGGAATCTAATCGAGGGGTTCGGGTGGTTTATATATAGAATAACAGATACCCGGGTGTGAGTTACAGACTGCAATCTAATCGAGGGGTTTTGGGTGGTTTATATATAGAATAACAGATACACGGGAGTGAGTTACAGACTGGAATCTAATCGAGGGGTTCGGGTGGTTTATATATAGAATAACATATATCCGGGAGTGAGTTACAGACTGGAATCTAATCGAGGGGTTTGGGTGGTTTATATATAGAATAACAGATATCCGGGAGTGAGTTACGGACTGGAATCTAATCGAGGGGTACGGATGGTTTATACATAGAAGAACAGATACCCGGGAGTGAGATACAGACTGGAATCTAATCGAGAGGTTCAGGGAGTTTATATATAGAATAACAGATACCCGGGAGTGAGTTACAGGCTGGAATCTAATCGATAGGTTCAGGGAGTTTATATATAGAATAACAGATACCTGGGAGTGAGTTACAGACTGGAAACTAATCGAGGGGTTCGGGGGGTTTATATATAGATTAACAGATACCCGGGTGTGAGTTACAGACTGCAATCTAATCGAGGGGTTTTGGGCGGTTTATATATAGAATAACAGATACCCGGGAGTGAGTTACAGACTGCAATCTAATCGAGGGGTTCGGGTGGTTTATATATAGAATAACAGATACCCGGGAGTGAGTTACAGACTGGAATCTAATCGAGTGGTTCGGGTGGTTTATATATAGAATAACAGATACCCGGGAGTGAGTTACAGACTGGAATCTAATCGAGGGGTTCGGGGGATTTATATATAGAATAACAGATACCCGGGAGTGAGTTACAGACTGCAATCTAATCGAGGGGTTCGGGGGGTTTATATATAGAATAACAGATACCCGGGAGTGAGTTACAGACTGGAATCTAATCGAGTGGTTCGGGTGGTTTATATATAGAATAACAGATACCCGGGAGTGAGTTACAGACTGGAATCTAATCGAGGGGTTCGGGGGGTTTATATATACAATAACAGATACCCGGGAGTGAGTTACAGACTGGAATCTAATCGAGGGGTTCGGGTGGTTTATATATAGAATAACAGATACCCGGGAGTGAGTTACAGACTGGAATCTAATCGAGGGGTTCAGGGAGCTAATAGATAAAACAACAGATACCCGGGAGTGAGTTACAGACTGGAATCTAATTGAGGGGTTTGGGGAGTTTATATATAGAAAATCAGATACCCGGGAGTGAGTTACAGACTGGAATCAAATGGAGGGGTTCGGGTGGTTTATCTATAGAATAACAGATACCCGGGAGTGAGTTACAGACTGGAATCTAATCGAGGGGTTCGGGTGGTTTATATAAAGAATAACAGATACCAGGGAGTGAACTACAGACTGGAATCTAATCGAGGGGTTCGGGGGGTTTATGTATAGAAGAACAGATACCCGGGAGTGATTTACAGACAGGAATCTAATCGAGGGGTTCGGGTGGTTTATATATAGAATACCAGACACCCGGGAGTGAGTTACAGGCCGTAATCTAATCGAGGGGTTCGGGTGGTTTATATATAGAATAACAGATATCCGGGAGTGAGTTACAGACTGGAATCTAATCGAGGGGTTCGGGGGGTTTATATATAGAATAACAGATACCCGGGTGTGTGTTACAGACTGCAATCTAATCGAGGGGTTTTGGGTGGTTTATATATAGAATAACAGATACCCGGGAGTGAGTTACAGACTGGAATCTAATCGAGGGGTTCGGGGGGATTATATATAGAATAACAGATACCCGGGTGTGAGTTACAGACTGCAATCTAATCGAGGGGTTTTGGGTGGTTTATATGTAGATTAACAGATACCCGGGAGTGAGTTACAGACTGGAATCTAATCGAGGGGTTCGGGTGGTTTATATATAGAATAACAGATATCCGGGAGTGAGTTACAGACTGGAATCTAATCGAGGGGTTCGGGTGGTTTATACATAGAAGAACAGATACCCGGGAGTGAGGTACAGACTGAAATCTAATCGAGAGGTTCAGGGAGTTTATATATAGAATAACAGATACCTGGGAGTGAGTTACAGACTGGAATCTAATCGAGGGGTTTTGGGTGGTTTATATATAAAATAACAGATACCCGGGAGTGAGTTACAGAGTGGAATCTAATCGAGGGGTTCGGGTTGTTTATATATAGAATAACAGATACCCGGGAGTGAGTTAAAGACTGGAATCTAATCGAGGGGTTCGGGTGGTTTATATATAGAATAACAGATATCCGGGTGTGAATTACAGACTGGAATCTAATCGAGGGGTTCGGGTGGTTTATATATAGAATAACAGATACCCGGGAGTGAGTTATAGACTGGAATCTAATCGAGGGGTTCGGGTGGTTTATATATAGAATAACAGATACCCGGGTGTGAATTACAGACTGGAATCTAATCGAGGGGTTTGGGTGGTTTATATATAGAATAACAGATACCCGGGAGTGAGTTACAGACTGGAATCTAATCGAGGGGTTCGGGTGGTTTATATATAGAATAACAGATACCCGGTTGTGAATTACAGACTGGAATCTAATCGAGGGGTTCGGGTGGTTTATATATAGAATAACAGATACCCGGGAGTGAGTTACAGACTGGAATCTAATCGAGGGGTTTGGGTGGTTTATATATAGAATAACAGATACCCGGGAGTGAGTTACAGACTGGAATCTAATCGAGGGGTTCGGGTGGTTTATATATAGAATAACAGATACCCAGGTGTGAGTTACAGACTGCAATCTAATCGAGGGGTTCGGGTGGTTTATATATAGAATAACAGATACCCGGGAGTGAGTTACAGACTGGAATCTAATCGAGGGGTTCGGGTGGTTTATATATAGAATAACAGATACCCGGGAGTGAGTTACAGACTGGAATCTAATCGAGGGGTTCAGGTGGTTTATATATAGAATAACAGATACCCGGGAGTGAGTTACAGACTGGAATCTAATCGAGGGGTTCGGGTGGTTTATATATAGAATAACAGATACCCGGGAGTGAGTTACAGACTGCATTCTAATCGAGGGGTTCGGGTGATTTATATATAGAATAACAGATACCCGGGAGTGAGTTACAGACTGGAATCTAATCGAGGGGTTCGGGTGGTTTATATATAGAATAACAGATACCCGGGTGTGAATTACAGACTGGAATCTAATCGAGGGGTTTTGGGTGGTTTATATGTAAAATAACAGATACCCGGGAGTGAGTTACAGACTGCAATCTAATCGAGGGGTTCGGGTGGTTTATATATAGAATAACAGATACCCGGGAGTGAGTTAAAGACTGGAATCTAATCGAGGGGTTCGGGTGGTTTATATATAGAATAACAGATACCCGGGAGTGAGTTACAGACTGCATTCTAATCGAGGGGTTTTGGGTGGTTTATATATAAAATAACAGATACCCGGGAGTGAGTTACAGACTGCAATCTAATCGAGGGGTTCGGGTGGTTTATATATAGAATAACAGATACCCGGGAGTGAGTTACAGACTGGAATCTAATCGAGGGGTTCGGGTGGTTTATATATAGAATAACAGATACCCGGGAGTGAGTTACAGACTGGAATCTAATCGAGGGGTTCGGGTGGTTTATGTATAGAATTACAGATACCCGGGAGTGAGTTACAGACTGGAATCTAATTGAGGGGTTCGGGGAATTTATATATAGAATAACAGATACCCGGGAGTGAGTTACAGACTGGAATCTAATCGAGGGGTTCGGGTGGTTTATATATAGAATAACAGATACCCGGGAGTGAGTTACAGACTGCATTCTAATCGAGGGGTTCGGGTGATTTATATATAGAATAACAGATACCAGGGAGTGAGTTACAGACTGGAATCTAATCGAGGGGTTCGGGTGGTTTATATATAGAATAACAGATACCAGGGAGTGAGTTACAGACTGGAATCTAATTGAGGGGTTCGGGGAATTTATATATAGAATAACAGATACCCGGGAGTGAGTTACAGACTGGAATTTAATCGACGGGTTTTAGGGGTTTATGTATAGAATAACAGATTCCCGGGAGTGAGTTACAGACTGGAATCTAATCGACGGGTTTGAGGGGTTTATATATCGAATAACAGATAAAGGGGAGTGAGTTACAGACTGGATTATAATAGAGGGGTTCGGCTGGTTGATATATCGAATAACACATACCCGGGACTGAGTTACCGGCTGGAAACTAATTGAGGAGTTTGGGTGGTTTATATATAGAATAACAGATACCCGGGAGTGAGTTACAGACTTGAATCTAATCGAGGGGTTCGGGGGGTTTATCTATAGAATAACAGATACCCAGGAGTGAGTTACAGACTGCAATCTAATCGAGGGGTTCGGGGGGTTTATCTACAGAATAACAGATACCCGGGAGTGAGTTACAGACTGGAATCTAATCGAGGGGTTTGAGGGGTTTATATATAGAATAACAGATACCCGGGAGTGAGTTACAGACTGGAATCTAATCGAGGGGTTCGGGTGGTTTATTTATAGAATAACAGATACCCGGGAGTGAGTTACAGACTGAAATCTAATCGAGTGGTTCGGGTGGTATATATAGAATAACAGATACCCGGGAGTGAGTTACAGACTGGAATCTAATCGAGGGGTTCGGGTGGGTGACATATCGAATAACAGATACCTGGGAGTGAGTTACAGACTGGAATCTAATCGAGGGGTTCGGGTGGTTTATATATAGAAAAGCAGATACCCGGGAGTGAGTTACAGATTGGAATCTAATCGAGGGGTTCGGGGGGTTTATATATAGAATAACAGATACCCGGGTGTGAGTTACAGACTGCAATCTAATCGAGGGGTTCTGGTGGTTTATATATAGAATAACAGATACCCGGGAGTGAGTTACAGGCTGGAATCTAATCGAGGGGTTCGGGTGGTTTATATATAGAATAACAGATACCCGGGAGTGAGTTACAGGCTGGAATCTAATCGAGGGGTTCGGGTGGTTTATATATAGAATAACAGACACCCGGGAGTGAATTACAGACTGGAATCTAATCGAGGGGTTCGGGGGGTTTATATATAGAATAACGGATACCCAGGAGTGAGTTACAGACTGGAATCTAATCGAAGGGTTCGGGTGGGTGATATATCGAATAACAGATACCTGGGAGTGAGTTACAGACTGGAATCTAATCGAGGGGTTCGGGTGGTTTATATATAGAATAACAGATACCCGGGAGTGAGTTACAGACTGGAATCTTATCGAGGGGTTCTTTGGTTTATATATAGAATAACAGATACCTGGGAGTGTGTTACAGACTGGAATTTAATCGAGGAGTTCGGGGGGTTTATATATAGAATAACAGATACCTGGGAGTGAGTTACAGACTGGAATCTAATCGAGGGGTTCGGGTGGTTTATATATAGAATAACAGATACCCGGGAGTGAGTTACAGACTGGAATCTAATCGAGGGGTTCGGGGGATTTATATATAGAATAACAGATACCCGGGAGTGAGTTACAGACTGGAATCTAATCGAGTGGTTCGGGTGGTTTATATATAGAATAACAGATACCCGGGAGTGAGTTACAGACTGGAATCTAATCGAGGGGTTCGGGGGATTTATATATAGAATAACAGATACCCGGGAGTGAGTTACAGACTGCAATCTAATCGAGGGGTTCGGGGGGTTTATATATAGAATAACAGATACCCGGGAGTGAGTTCCTGGCTGGAATCTAATCGAGGGGTTTGAGGTGTTTATATATAGAATAACAGATACCCGGGAGTGAGTTACAGGCTGGAATCTAATCGAGGGGTTTGAGGTTTTTATATATAGAATAACAGATACCCGGGAGCGAGTTACAGACTGGAATCTAATCGAGGGGTTTGAGGTGTTTATATATAGAATAACAGATACCTGGGAGTGAGTTACAGACTGGAATCTAATCGAGGGGTTTGAGGTGTTTATATATAGAATAACAGATACCCGGGAGTGAGTTACAGGCTGGAATCTAATCGAGGGGTTTGAGGTTTTTATATATAGAATAACAGATACCCGGGAGTGAGTTACAGACTGGAATCTAATCGAGGGGTTTGAGGTGTTTATATATAGAATAACAGATACCCGGGAGTGAGTTACAGACTGGAATCTAATCGAGGGGTTTGAGGTGTTTATATATAGAATAACAGAAACCCGGGAGTGAGTTACAGACTGGAATCTAATCGAGGGGTTTGAGGTGTTTATATATAGAATAACAGATACCCGGGAGTGAGTTACAGACTGGAATCTAATCGAGGGGTTCGGGTGGTTTTATATATAGAATAACAGATACCCGGGAGTGAGTTACAGACTGGAATCTAATTGAGGGGTTCGGGTGGTTTTATATATAGAATAACAGACACCCGGGAGTGAGTTACAGACTGGAATCTAATCGAGGGGTTCGGGTGGTTTTATATATAGAATAACAGATACCAGGGAGTGAGTTACAGACTGGAATCTAATCGAGGGGTTCGGGTGGTTTATATATAGAATAACAGATACCAGGGAGTGAGTTACAGACTGGAATCTAATTGAGGTGTTCGGGTGGTTTATATATAGAATAACAGATACCCGGGAGTGAGTTACAGACTGGAATCTAATTGAGGGGTTCGGGGAATTTATATATAGAATAACAGATACCCGGGAGTGAGTTACAGACTGGAATCTAATCGACGGGTTTTAGGGGTTTATGTATAGAATAACAGATTCCCGGGAGTGAGTTACAGACTGGAATCTAATCGACGGGTTTGAGGGGTTTATATATCGAATAACAGATAAAGGGGAGTGAGTTACAGACTGGATTATAATAGAGGGGTTCGGCTGGTTGATATATCGAATAACACATACCCGGGACTGAGTTACCGGCTGGAAACTAATTGAGGAGTTTGGGTGGTTTATATATAGAATAACAGATACCCGGGAGTGAGTTACAGACTTGAATCTAATCGAGGGGTTCGGGGGGTTTATCTATAGAATAACAGATACCCAGGAGTGAGTTACAGACTGCAATCTAATCGAGGGGTTCGGGGGGTTTATCTACAGAATAACAGATACCCGGGAGTGAGTTACAGACTGGAATCTAATCGAGGGGTTTGAGGGGTTTATATATAGAATAACAGATACCCGGGAGTGAGTTACAGACTGGAATCTAATCGAGGGGTTCGGGTGGTTTATTTATAGAATAACAGATACCCGGGAGTGAGTTACAGACTGGAATCTAATCGAGTGGTTCGGGTGGTATATATAGAATAACAGATACCCGGGAGTGAGTTACAGACTGGAATCTAATCGAGGGGTTCGGGTGGGTGACATATCGAATAACAGATACCTGGGAGTGAGTTACAGACTGGAATCTAATCGAGGGGTTCGGGTGGTTTATATATAGAAAAGCAGATACCCGGGAGTGAGTTACAGATTGGAATCTAATCGAGGGGTTCGGGGGGTTTATATATAGAATAACAGATACCCGGGTGTGAGTTACAGACTGCAATCTAATCGAGGGGTTCTGGTGGTTTATATATAGAATAACAGATACCCGGGAGTGAGTTACAGGCTGGAATCTAATCGAGGGGTTCGGGTGGTTTATATATAGAATAACAGATACCCGGGAGTGAGTTACAGGCTGGAATCTAATCGAGGGGTTCGGGTGGTTTATATATAGAATAACAGACACCCGGGAGTGAATTACAGACTGGAATCTAATCGAGGGGTTCGGGGGGTTTATATATAGAATAACGGATACCCAGGAGTGAGTTACAGACTGGAATCTAATCGAAGGGTTCGGGTGGGTGATATATCGAATAACAGATACCTGGGAGTGAGTTACAGACTGGAATCTAATCGAGGGGTTCGGGTGGTTTATATATAGAATAACAGATACCCGGGAGTGAGTTACAGACTGGAATCTTATCGAGGGGTTCTTTGGTTTATATATAGAATAACAGATACCTGGGAGTGTGTTACAGACTGGAATTTAATCGAGGAGTTCGGGGGGTTTATATATAGAATAACAGATACCTGGGAGTGAGTTACAGACTGGAATCTAATCGAGGGGTTCGGGTGGTTTATATATAGAATAACAGATACCCGGGAGTGAGTTACAGACTGGAATCTAATCGAGGGGTTCGGGGGATTTATATATAGAATAACAGATACCCGGGAGTGAGTTACAGACTGGAATCTAATCGAGTGGTTCGGGTGGTTTATATATAGAATAACAGATACCCGGGAGTGAGTTACAGACTGGAATCTAATCGAGGGGTTCGGGTGGTTTATATATAGAATAACAGATACCCGGGAGTGAGTTACAGACTGGAATCTAATCGAGTGGTTCGGGTGGTTTATATATAGAATAACAGATACCCGGGAGTGAGTTACAGACTGGAATCTAATCGAGGGGTTCGGGGGGATTTATATATAGAATAACAGATACCCGGGAGTGAGTTACAGACTGCAATCTAATCGAGGGGTTCGGGGGGTTTATATATAGAATAACAGATACCCGGGAGTGAGTTCCTGGCTGGAATCTAATCGAGGGGTTTGAGGTGTTTATATATAGAATAACAGATACCCGGGAGTGAGTTACAGGCTGGAATCTAATCGAGGGGTTTGAGGTTTTTATATATAGAATAACAGATACCCGGGAGTGAGTTACAGACTGGAATCTAATCGAGGGGTTTGAGGTGTTTATATATAGAATAACAGATACCTGGGAGTGAGTTACAGACTGGAATCTAATCGAGGGGTTTGAGGTGTTTATATATAGAATAACAGATACCCGGGAGTGAGTTACAGGCTGGAATCTAATCGAGGGGTTTGAGGTTTTTATATATAGAATAACAGATACCCGGGAGTGAGTTACAGACTGGAATCTAATCGAGGGGTTTGAGGTGTTTATATATAGAATAACAGATACCCGGGAGTGAGTTACAGACTGGAATCTAATCGAGGGGTTTGAGGTGTTTATATATAGAATAACAGAAACCCGGGAGTGAGTTACAGACTGGAATCTAATCGAGGGGTTTGAGGTGTTTATATATAGAATAACAGATACCCGGGAGTGAGTTACAGACTGGAATCTAATCGAGGGGTTCGGGTGGTTTTATATATAGAATAACAGATACCCGGGAGTGAGTTACAGACTGGAATCTAATTGAGGGGTTCGGGTGGTTTTATATATAGAATAACAGACACCCGGGAGTGAGTTACAGACTGGAATCTAATCGAGGGGTTCGGGTGGTTTTATATATAGAATAACAGATACCCGGGAGTGACTTACAGACTGGAATCTAATTGAGGGGTTCGGGTGGTTTATATGTAGAATCACAGAATAATACAGTGCAGAAGAGGCCCTTCGGCCGATCGAATCTGCACCGATGCATTAAAAACACCTGACGTTTCTAGCTAATCCCATTTGCCAGCACTTGGCCCATAGCCTTGAATGTTATGACGTGCCAAGTGCTCATCCAGGTACTTTTTAAAGGATGTGAGGCAACCCGCCTCTACCACCCTCCAAGGCAGTGCACCCCAGACCGTCACCACCCACTGGGTAAAAGAGTTCTTCCTCAAATCCCCCTTCAACCTCCTGCCCCTCACCTTAAACTTGTGTCCCCTCGTACCTGACCCTTCAACTGAGGGGAACAGCTGCTCCCTATCCACCCTGTCCATGCCCCTCATAATCTTGTACACCTCGATCAGGTCACCCCTCAGTCTTCTCTGCTCCAGCAAAAACAACCCAAGCCTATCCAACCTCTCTTCATAGCTTAAATGTTCCATCCCAGGCAACATCCTGGTGAATCGCCTCTGCACCCCCTCCAATGCAATCACATCCTTCCTATAATGTGGCGACCAGAATTGCACACAGTACTCCAGCTGTGGCCTTACCAAAGTTCTATACAACTCCAACATGACCTCCCTGCTTTTGTAATCTGTGCCTCGATTGATAAAGGCAAGTGTCCCAAATGCCTTTTTCACCACCCTATTAACCTGCCCTTCTGCCTTCAGAGATCTATGGACAAACACGCCAAGGTCCCTTTGTTCCTCGGAACTTCCCAGTGTCAGGCCATTCATTGAATACTTCCGTGTCACATTACTCTTTCCAAAGTGTATCACCTCACACTTTTCAGCGTTAAATTCCATCTGCCACTTTTCTGCCCATTTGACCATCCCGTCTATATCTTCCTATGTCGAAAATTGTTGCTCGGTCATAGTTTTTGTTAACTACATGTATGACGGAATATGGGTTAAATGTGGGTATATGCAGTTCGGTCACAGATCAGCCATGATCTCAGTGAATGTCAGCACAGGTTGGAGGGGCTGAATGGTTGTCTGTTGATGTTGCTGTGTTCCTTTGTTTCTATCTTTCCAAGATGCAGAGGTCAGCACAGGAGGCAGTTACTCCAGATTCCCAGTCCCTCACTCCCACCCTCCCTCTCTCCCAGTCCCTCTCTCCCAGTCCCTCTCTCCCAGTCCCGCTCTCCCAGTCCCTCACTCCCTCTCTCCCAGTCCCACTCTCCCAGTCCCTCTCTTTCAGTCCCTCACTCCCTCTCTCCCAGTCCCTCTCTCCCAGTCCCTCTCTCCCAGTCCCGCTCTCCCAGTCCCTCACTCCCTCACTCCCTCTCTCCCAGTCCCACTCTCCCAGTCCCTCTCTTTCAGTCCCTCACTCCCTCTCTCCCAGTCCCTCTCTCCCAGTCCCTCTCTCTCAGTCCCTCACTCCCTCTCTCCCAGTCCCTCTCTCCCAGTCCCTCTTTCCCAGTCCCTCTCTCCCAGTCCCTCACTCCCTCTCTCCCAGTCCCTCTTTCCCAGTCCCTCTCTCCCTGTCCCTCACTCCCTCTCTCCCAGTCCCTCTCTCCCAGTCCCTCTCCCCTAGTCCCTCTCTGTCAGTCCCTCTCTCCCAGTCCTTCTCCCCTAGTCCCTCTCTGTCAGTCCCTCTCTC
>NC_090409.1:33161404-33181404 GCF_036365525.1 Heterodontus francisci | reverse complement strand
GACTGTAACTCACTCCCGGGTATCTGTTATTCTATATATAAACCACCCAAACTCCTCGATTAGATTCCAGTCTGTAACTCACTCCCGGGTATCTGTTATTCTATATATAAACCACCCGAACCCCCCGATTAGATTCCAGACTGTAACTCACTCCCGGGTATCTGTTATTCTATATATAAACCACCCAAACCCCTCGATTAGATTCCAGTCTGTAACTCACTCCTGGGTATCTGTTATTCTATATATAAACCACCCAAACCCCTCGATTAGATTCCAGTCTGTAACTCACTCCCAGGTATCTGTTATTCTATATATAAACAACCCGAACCCCTCGATTAGATTCCAGTCTGTAACTCACTCCCGAGTATCTGTTATTCTATATATAAACCACCCAAACCCCTCGATTAGATTCCAGTCTGTAACTCACTCCCGGGTATCTGTTATTCTATATATAAACCCCCCGAACCCCTCAATTAGATTCCAGTCTGTAACTCACTCCCGGGTATCTGTTATTCTATATATAAACAACCCGAACCCCTCGATTAGATTCCAGTCTGTAACTCACTCCCGGGTATCTGTTATTCTATTTATAAACCCCCCGAACCCCTCAATTAGATTCCAGTCTGTAACTCACTCCCGGGTATCTGTTATTCTATATATAAACCACCCGAACCCCTCGATTAGATTCCAGTCTGTAACTCACTCCCGGGTTTCTGTTATTCTATATATAAACCACCCGAAACCCTCGATCAGATTCCTGTCTGTAACTCACTCGCGGGTATCTGTTATTCTAAATATAAACCACCTGAACCCATCGATTAGATTCCAGTCTGTAACTCACTCCTGGGCATCTGTTATTCTATATATAAACCACCTGAACCCCTCGATTAGATTCCAGACTGTAACTCACTCCTGGGTATCTGTTATTCTATATATAAACCACCCGAACCCCCCGATTAGATTCCAGACTGTAACTCACTCCCGGGTATCTGTTATTCTATATATAAACCCCCCAAACCCCTCGATTAGATTCCAGTCTGTAACTCACTCCCGGGTATCTGTTATTCTATATATAAACCCCCCCGAACCCCTCGATTAGATTCCAGACTGTAACTCACTCCCGGGTATCTGTTATTCTATATATAAACCCCCCAAACCCCTCGATTAGATTCCAGTCTGTAACTCACTCCTGGGCATCTGTTATTCTATATATAAACCACCCGAACCCCCCGATTAGATTCCAGTCTGTAACTCACTCCTGGGTATCTGTTATTCTATATATAAACCCCCCCGAATTCCCTCGATTAGATTCCAGTCTATAACTCACTCCCGGGTATCTGTTATTCTAAATATAAACCCCCCCCGAACCCCTCGATTAGATTCCAGTCTGTAACTCACTCCCGGGTATCCGTTATTCTATATATAAACCACCTGAACCCCTCGATTAGATTCCACTCTGTAACTCACTCCCGGGTATCTGTTATTCTATATATAAACCACCCGAACCCCTCGATTAGATTCCAGTCTGTAACTCACTCCCGGGTATCCGTTATTCTATATATAAACCACCCGAACCCCTCGACTAGATTCCAGTCTGTAACTCACTTCCGGGTATCCGTTATTCTATATATAAACCCCCGAAACCCTCGATTAGATTCCAGCCTGGAACTCACTCCCGGGTATCTGTTATACTATATATAAACCCCCCGAACCCCTCGATTAGATTCCAATCTGTAACTCACTCCCGGGTATCTGTTATTCTATATATAAACAACCCGAACCCCTCGATTAGATTCCACTCTGTAACTCACTCCCGGGTATCTGTTATTCTATATATAAACCACCCGAACCCCTCGATTAGATTCCAGTCTGTAACTCACTCCCGGGTATCCGTTATTCTATATATAAACCACCCGAACCCCTCGATTAGTTTCCAGTCTGGAACTCACTCCCGGGTATCCGTTATTCTATATATAAACCCCCGAAACCCTCGATTAGATTCCAGCCTGGAACCCACTCCCGGGTATCTGTTATTCTGTATATAAACCCCCCGAACCCCTCGATTAGATTCCAGTCTGTAACTCACTCCCGGGTATCTGTTATTCTATATATAATCAACCCGAACCCCTCGATTAGATTCCAGTCTGTAACTCACTCCCGAGTATCTGTTATTCTATATATAAACCACCCAAACCCCTCGATTAGATTCCAGTCTGTAACTCACTCCTGGGTATCTGTTATTCTATATATAAACCCCCCGAACCCGTCAATTAGATTCCAGTCTGTAACTCGCTCCCGTGTATCTGTTATTCTATATATAAACCCCCCGAACCCCTCGATTAGATTCCAGTCTGTAACTCACTCCCGGGTATCTGTTATTCTATATAGAAACCACCCAAACCTGTGATTCGATTCCAGCCTGTAGCTGCTCCATCTTGGGTATGTTTTAGTCTACAGACAGATATCTTCTCTAAGAAGCTCAACACCATCCAGGACAAAGCAGCCCGCTTGATTGGCACCCCATCTACAAACATTCACTCCCTCCACCACCGACGCACAGTAGCAGCAGTGTGTACCATCTACAAGATGCACTGCAGCAACGCACCAAGGCTCCTTAGACAGCACCTTCCAAACCCGCGACCTCACCAACTAGAAGCACAAGGGCAGCAAATGCAGGGGAACACCACCACCTGCAAGTTCCCCTCCAAGTCACACACCATCCTGACTCGGAACTATATCGCCGTTCCTTCACTGTCGCTGGGTCAAAATCCTGGAACTCCCTTCCTAACAGCACTGTGGGTGTACCGACCCCACATGGACTGCAGCGGTTCAAGAAGGCAGCTCACCACCACCTTCTCAAGGGCAATTAGGGATGGGCAGTAAATGCTGGCCTGGCCAGCGACACCCACATCCCATGAAACAAATTAAAATAAAAGCCTCTACAACCCTCCCCATCTCTACAGCCCTTACCACCCTCCGAGATCTCTGAGCTCCTTCATTTCTGGCCTCTTGCCCGTCCCCCGATTCCCATTGCTCCACCATTGGCGGCCTTGCCTTCAGCTGCCTGGGCCCAAAGCCCTGGAATTCTCTCCCCAAACCTCTCCACCTCTCTCTGTCCTCCTTTAAGAAACTCCTTAAATCTAGCTCTTTGACTTAGCTTTTAGTCATTGTCCTAATATCTCCTTTTGTGGCTTGGTGTCAATATTGTCTGACATACGCTGCTTTGCAGAACCTTGGGACATTTACTGCATTAAGTGTGCTATGTAAATGCAAGGTGTTGGTGTAGATTTGCAACACAGAACCAGGCACAGTTTCTATCTCGAATACTAATCCTGGGAATCTGGAGCCCGCGTGAAGAAATTTTTCCTGCCCTCTGATATAAATCTTTCAAGTTTAATCTTGTCGCTACTGTCCCTCACTCCAGAGTCTGGACCCTCAGCCGTGCTCCAGAATCTTCTATCAAAGTCACGAGACCATCACACAGGTCGGGATTTTCTTTGCCTGAGATGCAGCAAGTACTTTCTCCCTGTAGGGAGACGTCCCACCTTCCTCATTCAAGAGAAGTTAGGTGGAGTGAGCCAACGCCTACTACTCCAGACTCTGGTGTCAGGCCTACACTTCTAGGTCCCTATATCAGGCCTATGCCTCCAGGCTCCAGGATTGGGCCTTTTCCTCCAGGCATCAATATAGGGCCTGCTACTCTAGGCTTCCGTTTCGGCCCCACTCCTCCAGGCCCCCAGTACGGCGCCTACACCTCTAGGCTTCCGGTATCAGGCCTACTCCTTCAGGTACCAGTATGGTACCCGACTCCTCAGGAACTGCAATCCAGCCTACAGCTCTAGATTCCCAGTTTTGGCCTTCTCCTCCAGACCCTATTATCAGCCCTAAACCTCCAGGTTCCCAATATCGTGCCTACTCCTCCACACCCTGTTATTAGATCTAATCCTCCAGGTCCCAGTATGGGGCCTACTTCTCCAAGCCCTGGTATGGGGCCTACTCCTCCAGACCCCGGTATGGGGCCTACTCTTCCAGGACCCAATATGGGGCCTACTCCTCCAGACTCTGGTATGAGGCCTATTCCTCCAGACCCTGGTATTGGACCCACTCCTCAAGGCTCCATTATTCGGCCTTCTCCTCCAGGAACTGGAATTGTGTCTGTCACTCCAGGCTTTAGTTTTGGCACTACTCCTCCAGGCCCCAGCATTGGGCCTAGTGCTCCAGGTACCCGGTATCAGGCCTACTTCGTCAGGTCTACTCTTGCAGGCCAACTACTTATGACTCTGGTATCGGGCCTATTCCTCTCGGCATGGTATGGGGCCTACTCTTCCAGGCCCCAGTCTTACGCTTAATCCTCCAGATTCCCATTACTGAGCCAGGCCGGGCAGTCAGTCATCAACACACCAACTCCGGGCCTGGCTTGTTTCGGGCATCGGCTACACCGATTCTGGGGAGGGTTTGTTAGGTGCTCAGCTGCTGTCACCAGCTATAACAGCTGCGTCAACCCCACTTGTCCGTTTGAAAACATTCCCCAGGTTTGTAAAGTGAATGAAGTGACACACATCTGTATTAATAGGAAGCGGATGGTCGTACCAATGAGGCAATAATCTTGTTGTTCTTTAGAGGGCAGCACCCTCTTAGATTTCGCCTTGTTACATTGCTGGTCACACAGTTGAACAGACTCGAGCTGAGTTTAAAATGCTGGAAAAACCTATTTTGTTGTAAAATACGTCTGCTAAGTTGGGGACTGAAGATTGATTCTCCCTGCCTGGTCCTCAATCTGCTGCTGAAACTCTCATCCGTGCCTCTATTACCTCCAGACCCGACTGTTCCAAAGCTCTCCTGGCTGGTCTCCCAATCTTCCGCCCTCTATAAACTTCAGCTCATCCAAAACTCCGCTGCTCCGCATCCGAACTCACACGAAGTCCCGTTCACCCATCACCCCCACTGTGCTCATTGACCTACCAAGCCGAGAGGAATAGGCCCAACACCGGAGCCATAGGTAGTAGGCCTGCAAGAGTAGGCCCAATAGAGGAGCCTGGCGAAGTAGGCCTCACACCGGCTACCTGGAGCACTGGGCCTGATACTGGGGCCTGAGGTAGTAGTGCCAAAACCGGAGCCTGGAATTATACACCCAATACCATCTCACTGACCGACACGGGCTCCTAGTCCTGCAATCCCTCGATTTAAAAAATCTCATCCTTGTTTTCAACTCCCTCCATGGCCTTGTCAGTTGCTATCTCTGAAACCTCCTCCAGTCCCTACAACCCTCCCTATCTCTGAAACCTCCTCCAGCCCCTATAACCCTCCCTATCTCTGAAACCTCCTCCAGCCCCTACAACCCTCCCTATCTCTGAAACCTCCTCCAGCCCCTACAACCCTCCCTATCTCTGAAACCTCCTCCAGCCCCTACAACCCTCCCTATCTCTGAAACCTCCTCCAGCCCCTACAACCCTCCCTATCTCTGTAACCTCCTCCAGCCCCTACAACCCTCCCTATCTCTGAAACCTCCTCCAGCCCCTATAACCCTCCCTATCTCTGAAACCTCCTCCAGCCCCTACAACCCTCCCTATCTCTGAAACCTCCTCCAGCCCCTACAACCCTCCCTATCTCTGAAACCTCCTCCAGCCCCTATAACCCTCCCGATCTCTGAAACCTCCTCCAGCCCCTACAACCCTCCCTATCTCTGTAACCTCCTCCAGCCCCTACAACCCTCCCTATCTCTGAAACCTCCTCCAGCCCCTATAACCCTCCCTATCTCTGAAACCTCCTCCAGCCCCTACAACCCTCCCTATCTCTGAAACCTCCTCCAGCCCCTACAACCCTCCCTATCTCTGAAACCTCCTCCAGCCCCTATAACCCTCCCTATCTCTACAACCTCCTACAGCCCCTATAACCCTCCCTATCTCTGAAACCTCCTCCAGCCCCTATAACCCTCCCTATCTCTGAAACCTCCTCCAGCCCCTACAACCCTCCCTATCTCTGAAACCTCCTCCAGCCCCTACAACCCTCCCTATCTCTGAAACCTCCTCCAGCCCCTATAACCCTCCCGATCTCTGAAACCTCCTCCAGCCCCTACAACCCTCCCTATCTCTGTAACCTCCTCCAGCCCCTACAACCCTCCCTATCTCTGAAACCTCCTCCAGCCCCTATAACCCTCCCTATCTCTGAAACCTCCTCCAGCCCCTACAACCCTCCCTATCTCTGAAACCTCCTCCAGCCCCTACAACCCTCCCTATCTCTGAAACCTCCTCCAGCCCCTACAACCCTCCCTATCTCTGAAACCTCCTCCAGCCCCTACAACCCTCCCTATCTCTGAAACCTCCTCCAGCCCCTATAACCCTCCCTATCTCTGAAACCTCCTCCAGCCCCTATAACCCTCCCTATCTCTGTAACCTCCTCCAGCCCCTATAACCCTCCCTATCTCTGAAACCTCCTCCAGCCCCTATAACCCTCCCTATCTCTGTAACCTCCTCCAGCCCCTATAACCCTCCCTATCTCTATAACCTCCTCCAGCCCCTATAACCCTCCCTATCTCTGTAACCTCCTCCAGCCCCTATAACCCTCCCTATCTCTATAACCTCCTCCAGCCCCGATAACCCTCCCTATCTCTGTAACCTCCTCCAGCCCCTAAAGCCCTTCCTATCTCTATAACCTCCTCCAGCCCCTATAATCCTCCCGATCTCTACAACCTCCTACAGCCCCTAGAACCCTCCCAATCTCTGTAACCTCTTCCAGCCCCTATAACCCTCCCTATCTCTATAACCTCCTCCAGCCCCTATAATCCTCCCCATCCCTACAACCCTCCCTATCTCTGTAACCTCTTCCAGCCCCTATAACCCTCCCTAACTCTGTAATCTCCTCCAGCCCCTACAACCCTCCCTATCTCTGTAACCTCCTCCAGCTCCTACAACCCTCCCTATCTCTGTAACCTCCTCCAGCCCCTACAACCTTCCCTATCTCTGTAACCTCCTCCAGCCCCTACAACCCTCCCTATCTCTGGAATCTCCTCCAGCCCCTACAACCCTCCCTATCTCTGTAACCTCCTCCAGCCCCTACAACCCTCCCTATCTCTGGAATCTCCTCCAGCCCCTACAACCCTCCCTATCTCTGTAACCTCCTCCAGCCCCTATAACCCTCCCTATCTCTGTAACCTCCTCCAGCCCCTATAACCCTCCCTATCTCTGGAATCTCCTCCAGCCCCTACAACCCTCCCTATCTCTGGAATCTCCTCCAGCCCCTACAACCCTCCCTAACTCTGTAATCTCCTCCAGCCCCGACAACCCTCCGAGATCTCTGCCCTCCTCCAATTCCGCCCTCTCGCCCATCCCCCGATTCCCATCGCTCCACCATTGGCGGCCGTGCCTTCAGCTGCCTGGGGCCCTAAGCTCCGGAATTCTCTCCACAAACCTCTCCGCCTCTCCCTCTCTCCTCCTTTAAGTCGTTCCTTAAAAAACCAACCTCTTTGACCGAGCTTTGATCACCTGACCTATCTCCTGACGTGGCTCGATCATGCATTTTTGATTACGCTGCTGTGAGGCGCTTTAGGATAGTTTTAGTATCTTACAGATGCAAATTGCTGCTGAGGAGAGAGTGAGGAGAGGTTCTGGAAAAAGGAAATGGGGGAGGCCGAGCCCAGGAGTGAAAGTAAAGAGAGGGACAGGAGGAAGAGAGGGAGGGGATAAGGAAGTTCTCGAACGTGCAAAGAGGTCGGGCCGGAGAAACATGTTTGGGACATTGTGACGAAACATATCCCACAACACTCACCCCCAACCCCGACTACCGCCCTTACACCCCACCGATCTCCGCAGGCATGTCATCTCAACAGACAGTGGGAAAAACCCAGGGAGCAATAAGGAATAAAACACTCTTACAATTCCTTTCTGATCCCCTCCCTCACATATTGGAAATGTTTCCAGGAGATCACACGGATCCAGTGAATCATTGAATGGCCCCAGACAGAAGTCCCAATGTACGGAGCAGTAGTTGTCAGCACACTCCTGGACTGCAGTGAAGAGCTGGACCGCGCATCGGCGACACCGAAGAGCACGAGAGAAATTCCATTGGCAATACCTCCGCCGCATCCTCGGGATTCAATGGGAGGACGGCTGAGCAAACGCCGGTGTCTGTCATGAAGACAACTCCCACTACCTCGCGGGACGTCCTGCCCCACGTGCCCAAAGATCTCCGGCTCCAGACCCGGCCTGCTCACTCGCCTGAACAGCCAGGGCAGAAACCAGCGAACCTTGAGTGGACGTCATTCTTGAGTCGAGGGGCAGCCGTCGGCAGCACAGGAGGAGTCCATTCAGCCCATCGTGTCCGTGCCGTCTCTCTGCAAGAGCAACCTACCTAGTCCCACTCCCCCGCCTGTTCCCCGTAGTCCCGCAATTTCTTTTCTCTTCCGCTAATCCAGACCCCCTCGATCAAATCTCCTCTTAATCTTCTCTTCTCTAAGGAGAACAGACCCAGCTTCTCCAGTCTATCCACGTAACTGAAGTTCCTCGTCCTTGGAAACATTCTGGTGAATCTTTTCTGCACCCTCTCTAATCCCTTCACATCCTTCCTAAAGTGTGTTGTCCAGAATTGGACACAATACTCCACTGAACCAGTGTTTTATACAGGTCCACCATAACCTCCTTGCTTTTGTACTCTATGCCTCTATTTATAAAGCCCAGGATCCCATGAAGACACATACCTTCTATATGGTGCCACCTCCGCCCAGGTTCGGGACTGATCCGGCTCCCTCTCGAAAGTGGGGAGAGAGTCAGCACCCAACACACCAGCTGGCAATGCATTCCACAGACTCCCTGAGATCTAAGGATCCTCCAAATGCCCAGTCCGTTCCTACTCTTACACAGTTTTAGCGCATGTTCCCTCGTCCTCACCAAGTTGTTACACTGGAATAGTCTAACAGAGACACCATCCAGCCCTTTCACTATTTTACACACAATGGGGGGAATGGGTTGGAAAAACGGTTGTGAACCAAAGGACTTGTATTGAGAGAATGAGAGAGACAGAAAGAAAAACAGGGAGAGATAGGGATTGTCAGAGACAGATGGAGAGATAGAGAGGTCGAGAGAGACAGCGAGTGAAGAAGAGAGACGGAGACAGGAAGAAAGAGAGGGAGAGAGAGACAAACTCACACACATACGTGTGCGGATATACAGACACATACAGATATTCACACAAACAAACGCCCATTCACACACACAGACATGAACACAGAGACATGCACACATATGGACACATACACACACATACACACATACAGACACAGAAACGCGCACACAGACATATTCACACACACTCACTGGTCTTGGATACTGCAAAGGCTATGGGCCCTGACAGTGCCATCAAGTGGCACTGACATAGAAGCATTGAAAATAGGAGCAGGAGTAGGCCATTCGGCCCTTCGAGCCTGCTCTGCCATTCAAAAAAGATCATGGCTGATTGTCTAATTCAGTCCTCTGTTCCGGCTTTCCCCCCATATTTCTTGATCCCTTTGGCATTAAGAAATATGTCTATCTCCTTCTTGAATATATTTAATGACTCGGCCTCCACTGCCTTTTGCGGTAGAGAATTCCACAGGTTCACCACCCTCTGAGTGAAGAAATTTCTCCTCATCTCGGTTCTAAATGGCCTACCCCGTATCCTGAGACTGTGACCCCTGGTTCTGGACTCCCCAGCCATCGGGAACATCTTCCCTGCATCCAGTCTGTCCAGTCCTGTTAGAATATAACAGGTTTCTATAAGATCCCCTCTCATTCTTCTAAACTCTAGTGAATATCGGCCTAGTCGACCCAATCTCTCCTCATACGTCAATCCTGCCATCCCAGGAATCAGCCTAGTAAATCTTCTTTGCACTCCCTCCATGGCAAGAACATCCTTCCTCAGATAAGGCGACCAAAACTGCACACAATACTCCCGATGTAGTCTCACCAAGGCCCTGTATAACTGCGGTAAGACATCCTTGCTCCTGTACACAAATCCTCTTGCAATGAAGGCCAACATACCATTCGCCTTCCTAACTGCTTGCTGCACCTGAATGCTTGCTTTCAGCGACTGGTGTACAAGGACACCCAGGTTTCGTTGCACCTCCCCTTTTCCCAATCTATCACCATTCAGATAATAATCTGCCTTTCTGTTTTTACAACCAAAGTGGATAACCTCACATTTATCAGGTGAGGGTGACTGCCCTTGACATTTGACCGAGTATGACATCAAGGAGCCCTAGCAAAACTGAAGTCAATGGGAATCAGGGGAAAAACCCTCCGCTGGCTGGAGTCATACCGAGCACAAAGGAAGATGGTTGTGGTTGTTGGAGGTCAATCATCTGAGCTCCAGGACATCACTGCAGGAGTTCCTCAGGGTAGTGTCCTTGGTCCAACCATCTTCAGCTGCTTCATCAATGACCTTCCTTCAATCATAAGGTCAGAAGTGGGGATGTTCGCTGATGATTGCACAATGTTCAGCACCATTCGTGACTCCTCAGATACTGAAGCAGTCCGTGTAGAAATGCAGCAAGACCTGGACAATATCCAGGCTTGGGCTGATAAGTGGCAAGTAACATTTGCGCCACACAAGTGCCAGGCAATGACCATCTCCAACAAGAGAGAATCTAACCATCTCCCCTTGACATTCAATGGCATTACCATCGCTGAATCCCCCACTATCAACATCCTGGGGGTTACCATTGACCAGAAACTGAACTGGAGTAGCCATATAAATACCGTGGCTACAAGAGCAGGTCAGAGGCTGGGAATCCTGCGGTGAGTAACTCACCTCCTGACTTCCCAAAGCCTGTTCACCATCTACAAGGCACAAGTCAAGAGTGTGATGGAATACTCTCTACTTGCCTGGATTGCCTGCCACTTGATTGGCACCCCATCTACAAACATTCACTCCCTCCACCACTGACGCACAGTGGCAGCAGTGTGTACCATCTGCAAGATGCACTGCAGAAACTCACCAAGGCTCCTTCGACAGCACCTTCCAAACCTGCAATCTCTACCACCTAAAAGGACAAGATCAGCAGATGCATGGGAACACCACCACCTGCAAGTTCCCCTCCATGTCACACACCATCCTGACTTGGAACTATATCACTGTTCCTTCACTGTCACTGGGTCAAAATCCTGAAACTCCCTTCCTAACTGGAGGAGGTGGCTCCACAAATATCCTCATCCTCAATGATGGGGGAGCCCAGCACATCAGTGCAAAAGATAAGGCAGAAGCATTTGCAACAATCTTCAGCCAGAAGTGCTGAGTTGATGATCCATCTCGGCCTCCTCCTGAAGTCCCCAGCATCACAGATGCCAGACTTCAGCCAATTCGATTCACTCCACATGATATCAAGAAACGACTGAAGGCACTGGATACTGTAAAAGCTATGGGTCCTGACTATATTCTGGCAATAGTACTGAAGACCTGTGCTCCAGAACTTGCCGCACCCCTAGCCAAGCTGTTCCAGTACAGCTACAACACTGGCATCTACCCTGCAATGGGGAAAATTGCCCAGGTATGTCCTGTACACAAAAAGCAGGACAAATCCAACCCGGCCAATTACCGCCCCATCAGCCTACTCTCAATCATCAGTAAAGTGATGGAAGGTGTCATCAACAGTGCCATCAAGCAGCACTTGCTTAGCAACAACCTGCTCAGTGATGCTCAGTTTGGGTTCCGTCAGGGCCACTCAGCTCCTGATCTCATTACAGCCTTGGTTCAAACATGGACAAAAGAGCTGAACTCCAGAGGTGAGGTGAGAGTGACTGCCTTTCACATCAAGGCAGCATTTGACTGAGTATGGCATCAAGGAGCCCGAGCAAAACTGAAGTCAATGGGAATTGGGGGAAAACCCTCCGCTGGCTGGAGTCATACCTAGCGCAAAGGAAGATGGTTGTGGTTGTTGGAGGTCAATCATCTCAGCTCCAGGACATCACTGCAGGAGTTCCTCAGGGTAGTGTCCTTGGCCCAACCATCTTCAGCTGCTTCATCAATGACCTTCCTTCAGTCATAAGGTCAGAAGTGGGGATGTTCGCTGATGATTGCACAATGTTCAGCACCATTTGTGACTCCTCAGATACTGAAGCAGTCCGTGTAGAAATGCAGCAAGAACTGGACAATATCCAGCCTTGGGCTGATAAGTGGCAAGTAACATTCGCGCCACACAAGTGCCAGGCAATGACCATCTCCAACAAGAGAGAATCTAACCATCTCCCCTTGACATTCAATGGCATTACCATCGCTGAATCCCCCACTATCAACATCCTGGGGGTTACCATTGACCAGAAACTGAACTGGAGTAGCCATATAAATACCGTGGCTACAAGAACAGGTCAGAGGCTAGGAATCCTGAGGCGAGTAACTCACTTCCTGACTCCCCAAAGCCTGTCCACCATCTACAAGGCACAAGTCAGGGGTGTGATGGAATACTCTCCACTTGCCTGGATGGGTGCAGCTCCAACAACACTCAAGAAGCTCGACACCATCCAGGACAAAGCAGCTCGCTTGATTGGCACCCCATCGACAAACATTCACTCTCTCCACCACCGACACACAGTGGCAGCAGTGTGTACCATCTACAAGATGCACTGCAGCAACTCACCAAGGCTCCTTAGACAGCACCTTCCAAACCCACGACCTCTAGCACCTAGAAGGACAGGGGCAGCAAATACATGGGAACATCACCACCTGCAAGTTCCCCTCCAAGTCACACACCATCCTGACTTGGAACTATATCACCGTTCCTTCACTGTCACTGGGTCAAAATCCTGGAACTCCCTTCCTAACAGCACTGTGGGTGTACCTACCCCACATGGACTGCAGCGGTTCAAGAAGGCAGCTCACCACCACCTTCTCAAGGGCAATTAGGGATGGGCAATAAATGCTGGCCTGGCCAGCGTCGCCCACATCCCATGAATGAATGAAAAAAACCACAAGCCTGTTCCACACGGGCTCACACGCACACAGGCTCACACAGAGGTACACACATCCCCCCCCCCCCCAGACACATTCAAATACACATGCACACTCACCAATATGTGTTCCAATTTCTATCTCGCACCTGAGTGAGCACAAATTCCACAGCACAGAAGTCAGGATAAGTGAAATACAACTGAGCTGAATGCTGATAATGTGAGCTGATTCTGCACGCAGTGAAGCAGAGCAGGATAACAGGGAATCGAATTGAAGTCTTGAGATTCTCAAAGGGTCTTTGAGGGTAAACAGTGAATGATTATTTCCAGCAGTTGGCTGTTCAGTAACAAGGGGACAGAAATGTGAGAGAAGTGAAAGGTGAAGGTTAGGAAGGAAATTTCCCAGGAATGGGGACTGGGATATAGAATCACTGCTTATACTGGGTCCAGGGCATTTCAAGAGAACTAGATAGATTCATCAAGAGGAATATAGAATGGAATATTGGAGAGTTTGAGCTGGACGGTTGCGGGGGGAGTGCTTTTAAAAAGACTTGCATTACTCAGGAGTGTTTCACATCATCAAGATATCTCACTGTGTTTTACAGCCAAGGAAGTCTTTTTTTGAAGTGTAGTCATTGTTGGAATGTCGGAAACATGGCAGCCAATTTGTGCACAGCAAGATCCCACAAACAGCAATGTGACAGTGCCCAGACTATCTGTTTACAGTGATGTTGGTTCAGGGATAACTGTTGGACCCAGGAGAACCTGCGGCCACCCCGCCTTCCTCCACTAGCGGCTGAGGGATTTTCTAGGTCAAAGGGGAGGGCAGGTGGGGACTCAGTTTAACGTGGCATCTGAAAGATGGCACTTCTGACAGTGCGGCACTCCCTCAGTACTGACCCTCTGACAGTGCGGCGCTCCCTCAGTACTGACCCTCTGACAGTGCAGTGCTCCCTCAGTACTGACCCTCCGACAGTGCAGCGCTCCCTCAGTACTGACCCTCGGACAGTGCAGCACTCCCTCAGTACTGACCCTCTGACAGTGTGGCACTCCCTCAGTACTGACCCTCCGACAGTGCAGCACTCCCTCAGTACTGACCCTCTGACAGTGCAGCACTCCCTCAGTACTGACCCTCTGACAGTGCAGCGCTCCCTCAGTACTGACCCTCCGACAGTGCAGCGCTCCCTCAGTACTGACCCTCCGACAGTGCGGCACTCCCTCAGTACTGACCCTCCGACAGTGCAGCACTCCCTCAGTACTGACCCTCTGACAGTGCGGCACTCCCTCAGTACTGACCCTCCGACAGTGCAGCACTCCCTCAGTACTGACCCTCTGACAGTGCACCTCTCCCTCAGTACTGACCCTCCGACAGTGCGGCACTCCCTCAGTACTGACCCTCCGACAGTGCAGCACTCCCTCAGTACTGACCCTCTGACAGTGCTGCACTCCCTCAGTACTGACCCTCCGACAGTGCAGCACTCCCTCAGTACTGACCCTCCGACAGTGCAGCACTCCTTCAGTACTGACCCTCTGACAGTGTGGCACTCCCTCAGTACTGACCCTCCGACAGTGCAGCAGTCCCTCAGTACTGACCCTCTGACAGTGCAGCACTCCCTCAGTACTGACCCTCCGACAGTGCAGCACTCCCTCAGTACTGACCCTCTGACAGTGCAGCAGTCCCTCAGTACTGACCCTCTGACAGTGCAGCACTCCCTCAGTACTGACCCTCCGAGAGTGCAGCACTCCCTCAGTACTGACCCTCCGACAGTGCAGTGCTCCCTCAGTACTGACCCTCTGACAGTGCAGCGCTCCCTCAGTACTGACCCTCTGACAGTGTGGCACTCCCTCAGTACTGACCCTCCGACAGTGCAGCACTCCCTCATTTCTGGCACTGGATTATGGCTCAAGTCTCTGGAATGGGGTTTGAACCCATGTTCTCCTGCCTCAGAGTGATAGATAGGGTGCCTCCCACTGAACTGCAGCTGAGACGTGTGTTCCGTGGTTGAGAGACCGGCACTAATAAACAAGGGAAGCTTTTTAAAATTCGTTCACGGGATGCGCTTGTCAGCAGCAGGCGCGTGGTGCAGGAATGGTTTGAATGACCTAAGCTGGTCAGGAAAGGTAAACATAGTGACCTATTCCCCTACATCCCGATTGGCACAGCAGCTCACCTCTCACTCTGCCTTCTCAAGCCTACTCCAACACATCACTCCTCACACCAACGTAATGTTGTAGCTGCACTCATCCCTCTCTGTCCTCTTCCTCACATGAGTGTCGGTCCTCTACAGAGTGAGTCTGAGGAATTAATAATAATTAATAACAATAGTCGTTTGCTAGTACAGAACTTAAGTATTGCTGAAGGCAGAGACATTTTGTCGAAGTTTTTCATCTTGCACTCATCAGAACAATTCACAAGACTACCAATGCAAGGGAAAGCAACCAATTTATACCATATGCGAAGAGAGTGCTGTTTGGTTGCCAAGTGGACTCTGATTGGTGGAGGTGTTGCCATGGAGAAGGCACCAGTTTACAATGACTGACAGTTAACTGCCAAACTTTCTTTGAAATTTAAACCAGGCAGCTGGACTCTTTTTGTTTCGCTGAAACAGGCGCAATGTGTGTACATGTTCTTTCTGTCTGCAAAGAACAGGGCCCTGTGAATTGATTTATGCAGCTTCCAGTAGGCGCAAATGCACCACACTGCGAGCCCGACTGACAATCTTAAATTGCTTGTCAGCGTAATTCTTAGCGCACTGCGGATTATTTAGCAAATGTTGTCCAATTGCGGAATCAACCTGCCTCCTTGACCTAGCTTTTGGTCCTCATATCTACTTATGCGGCTCGGTGTCTAATTTTCCTTCATAACGCTCCCCGTGAAGTGACTTGGGATGTTTTATTATGTTAAGGGCTATATAAATGCACTTGGCGATTGGAGTTATAACATTGATATTAATTGGAGGGACCACGTTGATTTTAATTGGAGTTTGTCATGCTTTTAATTGGGGTTTTCTTGGCCTGGTCCTGGTAAGTTTAATTGGAGTTTTAACGATGATTGTATTTGCACTGAAGGTGTGAGTTTTAGCCGGTTTTAACAGGGCTCTGTTCAAGGGGGCTTTGTTCAATACAATCCCTGGGGTGGTGCAGAAGTAGGCCATTCGGCCCCTCGAGCCTGCTCCGCCATTTAATAAGATCATGGCTGATTTGTATGTGTCTCGAATTCCACACTCCCATCTACCCCCGATAACCTTTGATTCCCTTGCCCAACCAGAATCTATCTACCTCCGCCTTAAAACTATTCAATGACCCCGCCTCCAACACCTTCTGAGGCTGAGAGTTCCAAAGTCACACAACCCTCTGAGAGACAAAATTTCTCCTCATCTCTGTCCTGAAAGGGCGACCCCTAATTTTAAAACAGTGCCCCCTAGTTCTGGACTCACCCACAAGAGGAAATATCCACCTTGTTAAGACTGTTCAGGATCTTATAAACTTCAATCTAGTCTCCCCTCACTCTTCTAAACTCCAGTGAAAACAAGCCCAGTCTGTCCAACCTTTCCTCAAGACAACCCGCTCATTCCAGGTATCAATCGAGTAAACCTCCTCTGAACCGCCTCCAAAACATTTACATCCTTCCTTAAATAAGGAGACCAAAACTGCACACAGTATTCGAGATGTGGTCTCACCAATGCCCTGTATAACTGAAGCATAACATCCTTACTTTTATTTTCAATTCCTCTCGTAATAAAGGATAACATTCCATTAGCCTTCTTTATTACTTGCGGTACCTGCATACTAACTTTTTATGTCTCATGCACTAGAACACCTAGATCCCACTGCACCTCGGAATTCTGCAGTCGTTCTCCGTTTCAGTAATACTCTGCTTTTTTATTCTTCCTGCCAAAGTGAACAACTTCACATTTTCCCACATTATGCTCCATCTGCCAGATTTTTGCCCACTCACTCAACCTGTCTATATCGGTCTGCAACCTCCTTATGCCCTCTTCACAACATACCTTCCGACCTATCTTTGTGCCATCTGCAAATTTAGCTACCATGCCATCGCTCCCCTCATCTAAGTCATTGATATGAATTGTAAAAAGTTGAGGCCCCAGCACAGACCCCTACAGGACTCCACTCATCACATCCAGCCACTCAGACAAGGACCCATTTCTGCATACTCTCTGTTTTCTGCCAGCCAGCCAATCTTCTATCCATGCTAATATGTTACCCACTACACCATGAGCTCTTACTTTGTGCAATAACCTTTCATGTGGCACTTTGTCAAATGCCTTCTGGAAATCCAAGTACAGTACATCAACAAGCTCCCCTTTATCCACAGTGCATGTCAAAGAACTCCAATAAATTGGTTAAACATGATTTCCCTTTCACAAAGCCATGCTGACTATTCCCGATTACCTTGCGTTTTTCTAAATGCCCAGCTACAACCTCCTTAATGATTGATTTTAACAACCTTCTCCACAACAGACGTCAAGCTAACTGGCCTATAATTACCTGTTTTCTGCCTCCCACCCTTCTTGAATAGAAGGGTTATGTTTGCTACTTTCCAGTCTGATGGAACCTTTCCAGAATCTAGCGAATTTTGAAACATTAACACAAATCCATCTACTACCTCATTAGCCACCTCTTTTAAGACCCTAGGATGAAGCCCATCAGGACCCGGGGACTTGTCAGCCTGTAACTCCATCAGTTTGCTCAGTACCCCTTCCCTGGTGATTGTAATTTCACCAAATTCCTCTCTTCCTTCCACCTCCTGATTTACAGCCATTACTGGAATGTTTTTCGTATCCTCCATAGTGAAGACAGAAGCAAAATATTTGTTCATTTCATCCACCCTTTCCTTATTATCGACTATTAGTTCCCCATTCTCACTCTCTAGAGGACCAACACTCTTACTTACTCTTTTCGTTTTTAAATACCTGTAGAAACTCTTGCTATCTGTATTTACATTTCTAGCTAGCTTCCTCTCATACTCCAATTTCTTTCTCCTAATTAACCTTGTAGTCATTCTCTGCCATTCTTTATATTCTGACCAATCATCCGACCTGCCACTCACCTTTGCACAATTGGATGACTTTTCCTGAGGTTTGATGCTTTCCTTACAGGAAGGGAGTGAGTCTGAGTGAGAGACAGAGGGAGGGAGTGAGTCTGAGTGAGAGACAGAGGGAGGGAGTGAGTCTGCGAGAGAGAGACACAGGGAGGGAGTGAGTCTGAGTGAGAGAGGAACAGGGAGAGAGTGAGTCTGAGTGAGAGAGACACAGGGAGGGAATGAATCTGAGAGAGAGACACAGGGAGGGAGGGAGTCTGAGGGAGAGAGACACAGGGAGAGAGTGAGTCTGAGGGAGAGAGACACAGGGAGGGAGTGAGTCTGAGAGAGACACACACACAGGGAGGGAGTGAGTCTGAGGGAGAGGCACACACAGGGAGGGAGTGAGTCTGAGAGAGAGAGACACAGGGAGGGAGGGAGTCTGAGGGAGAGAGACACAGGGAGGGAGTGAGTCTGAGAGAGAGAGACACAGGGAGGGAGTGAGTCTGAGAGAGAGACACACAGGGAGGGAGTGAGTTTGAGGGAGAGAGACACAGGGAGGGAGTGAGTCTGAGTGAGAGAGACACAGGGAGGGAGTGAATCTGAGAGAGAGACACAGGGAGGGAGGGAGTCTGAGGGAGAGAGACACAGGGAGGGAGGGAGTCTGAGAGAGAGAGACACAGGGAGGGAGTGAGTCTGAGGGAGAGAGACACAGGGAGGGAGTGAGTCTGAGAGAGAGAGACACAGGGAGGGAGTGAGTCTGAGAGAGAGACACACAGGGAGGGAGTGAGTTTGAGGGAGAGAGACACAGGGAGGGTGTGAGTCTGAGAGAGACACACACAGGGAGGGACTGAGTCTGAGGGAGAGACACACAGGGAGGGAGTGAGTCTGAGAGAGACACAGGGAGGGAGTGAGTCTGAGGGAGAGAGACACAGGGAGGGAGTGAGTCTGAGAGAGAGAGACACAGGGAGGGAGTGAGTCTGAGAGAGAGACACACAGGGAGGGAGTGAGTTTGAGGGAGAGAGACACAGGGAGGGTGTGAGTCTGAGAGAGACACACACAGGGAGGGACTGAGTCTGAGGGAGAGACACACAGGGAGGGAGTGAGTCTGAGAGAGACACAGGGAGGGAGTGAGTCTGAGGGAGAGAGACACAGGGAGGGAGTGAGTCTGAGGGAGAGAGACACAGGGAGGGAGTGAGTCTGAGAGAGACACACACAGGGAGGGACTGAGTCTGAGGGAGAGACACACAGGGAGGGAGTGAGTCTGAGAGAGACACACACACAGGGAGGGAGTGAGTCTGAGGGAGAGGCACACACAGGGAGGGAGTGAGTCTGAGGGAGAGAGACACAGGGAGGGAGTGAGTCTGAGAGAGACACACACACAGGGAGGGAGTGAGTCTGAGAGAGAGACACACAGGGAGGGAGTGAGTCTGAGGGAGAGAGACACAGGGAGGGAGTGAGTCTGAGGGAGAGAGACACAGGGAGGGAGTGGGTCTGAGAGAGAGAGACACAGGGAGGGAGTGAGTCTGAGTGAGAGAGACACAGGGAGGGACTGAGTCTGAGGGAGAGAGACACAGGGAGGGAGTGAGTCTGAGTGAGAGAGACACAGGGAGGGAGTGAGTCTGAGAGAGAGAGACACAGGGAGGGAGTGAGTCTGAGTGAGAGAGACACAGGGAGGGAGTGAGTCTGAGGGAGAGAGACACAGGGAGGGAGTGGGTCTGAGGGAGAGAGACACAGGGAGGGAGTGGGTCTGAGGGAGAGAAACACAGGGAGGGAGTGAGTCTGAGGGAGAGAGACACAGGGAGGGAGTGGGTCTGAGGGAGAGAGACACAGGGAGGGAGTGAGTCTGAGTGAGAGAGACACAGGGAGGGAGTGAGTCTGAGGGAGAGAGACACAGGGAGGGAGTGGGTCTGAGGGAGAGAGACACAGGGAGGGAGTGAGTCTGAGTGAGAGAGACACAGGGAGGGAGTGAGTCTGAGGGAGAGAGACACAGGGAGGGAGTGAGTCTGAGGGAGTGTGCAGAACAGTGATGAAAGACTTGTGAATGT